>NW_028274820.1:48478925-48781955 GCF_037043125.1 Eumetopias jubatus | reverse complement strand
ATGACAGGCTGAGTTCTTCTCACATTACATCACTTTAACCTCGTTGTAGTCCTGTGTCCCTCTGATTCTCTTCTGCCTTCTACTTTTAAGGACTTCTGTGACCGCTTTAGCCTCATCCAGGTATCCGGGATAATCTCCCCATTTCAAAGTCCTAGATTTAATCAAATCTACAAAGCCCTCTTTACTCTATAGAGTAACAAATTCATAGGTTCTGGAAGGTTAGACAAAAAAATGGTAAGATATCTTTGGAGAAGGTAGATATTATTCTGCCTAGTACAAAGCATTTAAGATTTGCAGTTATAACTCAGCAAATGTCAAATGGTATGCTTGTTTAGCTTTAATTTTTTGGTTCAATTAGAGCAAGTGAGGATCTTTTTGATTATGAGATGACTAGGTTATATAATACTCTAAACACAGTAATACGATTATTTTAGTTAACTATTTGTGCTTAATTACCTTCTCATTTTTCTCAATCTCCCCAAGGTTAAAAAATGAAAATAAAATTTCCTGAGTATCCTGCAAAATGAAGTATTTTAAATATATTATGTTCAAGTGAGATTACTTTTTTCTTTAAATATCTAGCTAATTTTTGTAGTTGGATTATTGATTATATAAAATTCCACTGCTGGTTTAATAGATCATATATAGCCTTAAGGAAAAAGACTCTATTTGTGGTGCTGGATAATTGTTATATAATAAGGAATGTCTATTGAAACTAAAAGACTATGTGTGTGTATATATATATATATATATATATACACTACTTACCTGGTCATTTAATCTCAGTTCTGTTATTTTTTAACCCCTCCATACACAAATATTTTATTTAAATTTTTCACTTAAGTAACTTTTTTAGAGAATCATGTTGCACAACTTCAGTGATGTCATTCTCATTAAAACCCAGTATTGTTACCCTCATATCACCAGTTTTTGCTTACAGATGCTGAAGAGACTAAAGAATTCAGGGTTACACAGCAAGTTAAATTGATCAGTTTCAAACCCAGATCCGTCTGACCCAAAAGCCTATTTTTTCACATAAAGTGCCCTGGGGAAAAAAATTCTGAGATGGAGATTTGCATGCAGGAAGTTTTTGGAAATCAGCGTCAGAGAGGGACCAAATGAAATTGGATTGAGAAGATCTGAATTTTAATAAAATCTCAAAAAAGACTTTACCTGATTCCCTGCGGAGCTCTGGAACTGTAATGGCCCTTGAGAGTAATCCCTAAACCAAGAAGCCAAGTCTTTTATCCTCAGTTGTCAATTTAGTGGAAATGAGCTACTCCTTGTGAGAAGTTGTGACCTCAAAGAAGCTCTCCGCTGCCCAGTTGTTGTCAACTGTCAGTGTTCCCAGCAGCTAGAGGAATGAGTACAGTGATATCCACGGAGAGGTCTGAGAAGATCACCAAAGTGTCCACTATACCTGTGCTCTTTCCATGTGTGCTTATTAAAATTCCTTGCATTCATTGCACTTGATTTTCTTCCCTCAGATGTGATTTCTGGGCTTCATAGTTATTCCTCCCAGGTGACACAGGTGGAACATGTCATTTGAGAAAGAACAATGGCCCTCCAGTAGCTTGAAGGGAGGAGGAGTATTAGAGAGTCAGAACTCAGGCAGAGATGGAGACATACATAAGAACCACTCCTCACATATCCTTCTTGGGATTATGGTTAGTGGATTGCTTGTTAGAGGTCAGTTTCTGTGTATAAATTTTATTTTATTTTTTTTAAAGATTTTATTTATTTGACAGAGGGAGATAGCGAGAGCAGGAACACAAGAAGGGGGAGCAGGAGAGGGAGAAGCAGTCTTCCCGCGGAGCATGATCTGAGCTGAAGGCAGACGCTTAATGACTGAGCCACCAGGTACCCCTGTGTATAAATTTTAAAAAGTAGTGGCAAGCCAGGGAATCCAGTGGGTAAAATTCAAGCCAGGGTCCATGAAGGGAGATTGAAAGTCACTATAGAGAGAAGAGCCACAGACCAAACCTGGGAAGTAGAAGTAGAATCATGAATAAGGGACAGAAGAATGGGAAATAGCTTTGGGCTGAGTCAGTTTAGGAGTATATCTTGAAAGAGCACAGATCCTGGAAAAGACAGCTACAGACATTGCTAGTGTTTGCAGCCCCCCCCCCTTTTTTTTTCACCGAAAAGAGGTAGTGGTGGTACATGAGTGCATGGTTCTAGGGAGGCTGTGATGTCCACTCCTCCTCATTACTTTTTGCAAATTGGATCAGTTCTTAGTCAAAGTGACAAAGAGGACCCTTTTATAGGGATGATAGGGCAACAGCAGGATAGATAGTCACAAAGGGATGTATCTTTTTATTTGATGGTAGCAATTTCTATACTTACCAATGGGAAACCAGTAATTGTGAGAGATTTTGTAAGTCAGAAATTTTGCATGTATAGATGAAAGTGTATTGAGCTCTATTTTTATCAACAGAAATAAAAGTGGGTAAATATTGGGAGAAGAGACATCATCATTTTAATATTTCTCAGCAAGTACTTTCATTTTCCCCTGAAGCATATCTGGTGTAACCTTTCACAGCTAACCAATGTTAAGACATTGCAAAAGGTACATTTATATATAATCATATAAATGTACAAGCCAAGATTATAATAAGCACATGATCTCCTATGCCATAGCTATACTATGTATTAGTGTGGCTTACCCATGATTACATACAAATATTTTATTTTGCTTTAATATAGTTTTTATGAGAAGTTTTGTATACATCAATGTGTACATCGTTTTCTCAAGAATTTGTCAATTCTTAAGTAATATAGATATAACCTAAGTATTGAACTAAATGCAAAACTGTTTAAATATTATCAGAAAATTTTTGTTTAGTATTTAATTACAGGTAAGGTTTAACAATTAAAGCCCCTGGAGCATCGCCTTAAAGAAAATAAACACTTAAAGTTATTTGATGATAAGTTAAACATCTAATATGTAAGAGATACCAGATTGCTCCTTTGGTTCATGAAATAGTGTCAGAGCTTTGAAGTAGAGAGTTTTAATTTCCAAATATTTTCAGCAACAAAACTTAACTTAATTGGTTGATCCAATTAAATTGCTGTTATTCAACCACTTTTTCACTTATACAAGCAGATAATTTCTGTTTCAAGTGAATATTATAAGCTATAATATTAAAGTTCCAGAGGAACCTAGATGGCTCAGTTGTTCCAGCATCTGACTCTTGATTTAAGGTCAGGTCATGACCTTGGGGTCCTGAGATTGAGCCCCAAGTTGGGCTTCGCACTCAGAGCTGAATCCGCTCAAGATTCTCTCTCCCTCTCCACTTCCCTGCCCCTCTGCCCCTCCCCCTCATTCTCCTGTGTGCTCTCTCTCTCGCTCTCTCAAATAAATAAGTAAATAAATAAATAAATCTAAAAAAAGAGTTTAAAGGCATCACACTAGAGGTAGATAAAAGTGTGAGGTTTAGGGAACCCCAAAATGTTGTAAAGGTGATATTGTAGAACAGATAATAATGGTCAGGTGCCAGGTAAGAATTCAGGAAGACAGACATCTGACTCAGATGGGCCAGGGAAGAAATTCAACCAATCAAGAAAGGAGAAATCAGAGGACACATAAAAATGAAATAGAAAACGAGAAGGTGGTACAAGGTAGAAGAAACCGTTTACGCTGTGAGATGATTAGAGATCCAGGAAATCAACTACAGTTAGAAAAGTTATGTCAACTGATAAATTAAAAAAAAAAAAAAGGTGGGAGATATCTCCAAGGAAATGATGCATTAGAAGAAATTCTGAGGTAGGCAAGTGCAGGTAGATATTTCTAGGTAGAATTGAAAACAAATCTAGAGGTAAAATTGTCTACAGGGAGGTTATTACAGAAAATAAATGCAGATTTTTATGTATGGCTGTCGCATGGTATGAATAAAATTAGATAATTATTGTTTCCATCAAATTATAAAGATCTTCTCTGAAGCGTGGAAATGTGCCAATAAAATCACTCAGAAATGTAAAGGGATTGATGTATATAAAATTTGTATGTCTGAATAGAGTTACCTGAACATATTAATCCTCTATGCAATAAATATTGAATCACTAATTCAATTTATATTATACCCGTTTAAAGTACAGCCTAATAGTGTCTTTGTATTGGAAATAACTTTAATAAACATTTGTATATTCAGTGTATTAGAGATTTGACTTGGAGTGCTTTATAAATTAGAGAACTATGAAATTTTAGGGACACCTCATTTGCTCAGTTGGTTAAGCATCCGACTCTTGATTTCAGCTCAGGTCATGATCTCAGGGTCATGAGATCAAGCCCTGAGTCGGGTTCTGCTCTCAGGGAGGAGTCAGCTTGAGATTAAATCTCTCCCTCTGCCCCTCCCCTCTACGCTTTCTCTTTCTCTCTCTCTCAAAATAAATAAAATCTTTTTTTTTTTTTTAAAGAGAACTGTGAAATTTTAGATTTAAAACTTTGGATGTGGCTTCTGATAATTTATTCTGAATAAGGTAAATGGAAACACAGCACATGGGAAACAATCATGGATTTTGATTTTGGATGTCATTGAAAGAATGATAAATTGACAGATTAAGTTATATATGATATCTAATTATGCAGTTATTTATTTTAATGATTCAAAAATATAGATGCAAGTCACATAAATCTCAAACACTTAATGAAAGTTTTATACAAATTATTAGCCATTTAAGACAGAATTACAATTTGAAATAATATTTTGAAAGATTAATTTATAGATGGATAAATTTTGCATGTATTTTGCATGTATCCAAGCATGTATAGTTGCATGTATTTTGGTGTCTTACTTTATTTTGCTCAGGAAGGTGCCATTGATCTGTGGAGGTGCAAGCCAACCATCATCTTGCCAGGACCCAGAATGAACCAAAAAGTCACTTTCCATACATTCATTAACAACAAAAGACAGCTTCATCTAATTCAACATAGTTCCTGTGAAAGAATAAAAGTAAGAAGTCTAGAAAAGGCAAAAAAGAAAAACTAGTAAGAAATAATAAGTTACCAAGTGAAGCCAGACCAATATGTGTTCCCAGGCTTGCAGGGATTTCTCCAAAATAGATTATATATATATTCTGGAACCCTGGAAGATAGTAGAAAGGGCCCAACATGAAGTAGAGATCAGCCCCTTTAAGATATAACCTACATGAGAGTTCAAGGACTAAAAACATCTAAAAGCATTGGTAAATGAGTATTGTCAATAATACAGAAATTCCTGTTTCCCCCCTCAAAATATAATTTTCCCTTCCCAGGATAACTGCCTTGGTTAGTAATTTTATAAAGGCCTCTGGCTACAGGGCTCAATTTAATTTGCTCTTAGGTCTTTCCTTAAACTAAATCAGTAACTGTCAAGGTTAAAGGAGGAGGGACTGTACAGTGTAACATACAAACACACACATGAACACACTTATACAAACTTCTGTTTCTGTCCTAACATTTAGCTTTCTCTAAGTTGGAAATTTTTCTTTTGTCTTGCACTAGCATTCCCAATTTATCCCCAGGGTCCAGGTACTACTTACTTCATTTAAGAATAATAATGAAGAAAATAAATCAATATAAACTCTGTACAATGATATAGAGAAACAAAAGGAAGAAAAGAAAGAAGGAAAAAAATGGCAGGCAGAGAAAATAGGCTAGAACAATATGGCCATGAGCAGAAGGTAATCACAACTATCTTATTATCATGAACCATTCACTCCCCCAGGCCTGCCAAAAACCTCAGAGCAACAGATCAAATAAAATTTCAATACCTCAGAATTTACAATGAGACAAAGCTAAACCTGAACCAGAAGAGAGATTAAGAATAATGTGGATATGGGGGCGGGAGCAATATGGCAGAAGAGTAGGAGACCTGGATTTCGTCTGGTCCCAGGAATTCAGCTGGATAGGGATTAAACCATTTTAAACACCTACGAACTCAACAGGAGATCGAAGAAAAGAGTAGCAACAACTCTCTGAACAGAAAAGCAACCACATTGTGGAAGGTCTTTTCTGGTTCATTTAGGGTGTATTTTCTGGGGATGTTGTTACGCTCTTAGCATTTTGTTCTCTCATTCATCTCTTCTTCTCTGGACAAAATGACAAGATGGAAAAAACCACCTCAAAAAAAAAAAAAAAAAAAGAACAAGAGGCATTACCGACTGCCAGGGACCTAATCAACACGGACATTAGTAAGATGTCAGAACTAGAGTTCAGAATGATGATTTTAAAGATACTAGCTGGGCTTGAAAAAAGCATGGAAGTTATTAGAGAAACCTTTTCTGGAGAAATAAAAGAACTAAAATCTAACCAAGTTGAAATCAAAAAGGCTATTAATAAGGTGCAATAAAAAATGGAGGCTCTGCTAGGGTAAATGAGGCAGAAGAGAGAATTAGTGATATAGAAGACCAAATGATGGAAAATAAAGAAGCTGAGAAAAAGAGATAAACAACTACTGGATCACGAGGGCAGAATTCGAGAGATAAGTGATACCATAAGACGAAACAATATTAAAATAATTGGGATCCCAGAAGAAGAAAGAGAGAGAGGGTAGGGGGTATACTGGAGCAAATTATAGCAGAGAACTTCCCTAATTTGGGGAAGGAAACAGGCATCAAAATCCAGGAGGCACGGAGAACCCCTCTCAAAATCAATAAAAATAGGTTAACACCCCGACATCTAATAGTAAAACTTACGAGTCTCAGCAACAAAGAGAAGATCCTGAAAGCAGCTCGGGACAAGTTTGGGATCATTCCCTTCATATTTTCAGACCACAGTCGGAACTCAATCACAAGAGAAAAGTTGGAAAGAACTCAAATACATGGAGGCTAAAGAGCATCCTACCAAAGAATGTATGGAACAACCAGGAAATTAAGAAGAATTAAAAAAATTCATGGAAATGAAAATGAAAACACAACTATTCAAAATCTTTGGGATGCAGTAAAGGCAGTCCTAAGAGGAAAGTATATAGCAATACAAGCCTTTCTCAAGAAACAAGAAAGGTCTCAAATACACAACCTAACCCTACACCTAGAGGAGCCGGAGAAAGAATAGGAAATAAAGCCTAAACACAGCAGGACAAGAGAAATAATAAAGATCAGAGCAGAAATCAATGAACTAGAAACCAAAAGAACAGTAGAACAGATCAACGAAACTAGGAGATGGTTCTTTGAGAGAATTAACAAGATTGATAAACCCCTGGCCAGACTTATCAAAAAGAAGAGAGAAATGACCCAAATAAATAAAATCATGAATGAAAGAGGAGAGATCACAACCAACACCAAAGAAATACAAACAATTATAAGAACATATTATGAACAACTATATGCCAGCAAATTAGATAATCTGGAAGAAATGGATGCATTCCTAGAGATGTATCAACTACCAAAACTGAACCAGGAAGAAATAGAAAACCTGAACAGACCTATAACCACTAAGGAAATTGAAGCAGTCATCAAAAATCTCCCAACAAACAAGAGCCCAGGGCCAGATGGCTTCCCAGGAGATTTCTACCCAACATTTAAAGAAAAATTAATACCCATTCTTCTGAAACTGTTCCAAAAAATAGAAATGGAGGGAAACTTCCAAACTCATTTTATATGGCCACCATTACCTTGATCCCCAAACCAGACAAAGACCCCATCAAAAAGGAGAATTACAGACCAATATCCTTGATGAACATGGATGCAAAAATTCTCACCAAAATACTAGCCAATAGGATCCAACAGTACATTAAAAGGATTATTCACCACGACCAAGTGGGATTTATTCCTGGGCTGCAAGGTTGGTTCAACATCCGCAAATCAATCAATGCGATACAATACATTAATAAAAGAACAAGAACCATATGATCCTCTCAATAGATGCAGAAAAAGCATTTGACATAGTACAGCATCCTTTCTTGATCAAAACTCTTCAGAGTATGGGGATAGAGGGTCCATACCTCAATATCATAAAAGCCATCTATGAAAAACCCACAGCGAATATCATTCTCCATGGGGAAAAACTGAAAGTTTTCCTCCTAACGTCAGGAACATGGCAGGGATGTTCACTATCACCACTGCTATTCAACATAGCATTAGAAGCCCTAGCCACAGCAATCAGACAACAAATAGAAATCAAAGGCATCCAAATCGGCAAAGAAGTCAAACTCTCACACTTTGCAGATGATATGACACTTTATGTGGAAAACCCGAAAGACTCCACCCCAAAACTGCTAGAACTCATACAGGAATTCAGTAAAGTCGCAGGATATAAAATCAATGCACAGAAATCAGTGGCATTTCTATACACCAACAACAAGACAGAAGAAAGAGAAATTAAGGAGTCGATCCCATTTACAATTGCACCCAAAACCATAAGATACCTAGGAATAAATCTAACCAAAGAGGCAAAGGATCTGTACTCAGAAAACTATAAAATACTCATGAAAGAAATTGAGGAAGACACAAAGAAATGGAAAAATGTTCCATGCTTATGGACTAGAAGAACAAATATTGTGAAGATGTCAATGCTACCTAGAGTAATCTACACATTCAATACAATCCCTATCAAAATACCATCCACTTTTTTCAAAGAAATGGAACAAATAATCCTAAAATTTGTATGGAACCAGAAGAGACCCCGAATAGCCAGAGGAATGTTGAGAAAGAAAAGCAAAGCTGGTGGCATCACGATTCCAGACTTCAAGCTCTATTACAAAGCTGTCATCATCGAGACAGTATGGTACTGACACAAAAACAGACACATAGATCAATGGAACAGAATAGAGAGCCCAGAAATGGACCCTCACTTCTATAGTCAACTAATCTTCAACAAAACAGGAAAGAATGTCCAGTGGGAAAAAGACAGTCTCTTCAACAAATGGTGTTGGGAAAATTGGACAGCCACAAGCAGAAGAATGAAACTGGACAATTTCCTTACAGCACACACACAAAAATAAACTCAAAATGGTAGAAAGACCTAAATGTGAGACAGGAATCCATCAGAATCCTAAAGGAGGACACAGGCAGCAACCTCTTCAACCTCAGCTGCAGCAACTTCTTCCTAGAAACATCGCCAAAGGCAAGGGAAGCAAGGGCAAAAATGAACTATTGGGACTTCATCAAGATAAAAAGTGTTGCACAGCAAAAGAGACAATCAACAAAACCAAAAGACAACCAGAATGGGAGAAGATATTTGCCAATGACATATCAGATAAAGGGCTAGTATCCAAAATCTATGAAGAACTTATTAAACTCAACACCCAAATAACAAATGATCCCATCAGGAAATGGGCAGAAGACATGAACAGACATTTTTCCAAAGAAGACATCCAAATGGCCAACAGACACATGAAAAAGTGCTCAACATCGCTCGGCATCAGGGAAGTCCAAATCAAAACCTCAATGAGATATCACCCCACACCAGTCAGAATGGCTAAAATTAACAAGTCAGGAAATGACAGATGTTGGAGAGGATGCGGAGAAAGGGGAACCCTCCTACACTGTTGGTGGGAATGCAAACAGGTGCAGCCAGTCTGGAAAACGGTATGGAGGTTCCTCAAAAAGTTGAAAATAGAGCTACTGTACGATCCAGTAATTGTACTACTGGGTATTTACCCCAAAGATACAAATGTAGGGATCTGAAGGGGTATGTGCACCCCAATGTTTTTAGCAGCAATGTCCACAATAGCCAAACTGTGGAAAGAGCCAAGATGTCCATCCACAGATGAATGGATAAAGAAGTGGTATACATATACACGCACACATATATGGATATATATGTGTATATATATACACACCTATGGATAAAGAAGTGGTATATATACACACATACACACACACACACACACACACACACACACACACACACATTGGAATATTATGCAGCTCTCAAAAGGAATGAAATCTTGCCATTTGCAATGACGTGGATGGAACTGGAGGGTATTATGCTGAGCAAAATAAGCCAGTCAGAGAAAGGCATGTATCATATGACCTCACTGATATGAGGAATTCTTAATCTCAGGAAACAAACTGAGCGTTGCTGGAGGGGAGGGGTTGGGAGGGATTGGTGGCTGGGTGATGGACATTGGGGAGGGTATGTTCTATGGGGAGTGCTGTGAACTGTGTAAGACTGTTGAATCACAGACCTGTACCTCTGAAACAAATAATACATTATATGTTTAAAAAAAAAAAAAGAAGAAGAAGATAGTAGGAGGGGAAGAATGAAGGAGGGGAAATCGGAGGGGGAGACAAACCATGAGAGACTATGGACTCTGAGAAACAAACTGAGGGTTCTAGAGGGGGGGGTGTGGGGGGATGGGTTAGCCTGGTGATGGGTATTAAAGAGGTATTGGGTATTGCATGGAGCACTGGGTGTTACATGCAAACAATGAATCATGGAACACTACATCAGAAACTAATGATGTAATGTATGGTGATTAACATAACATAATAAAAAAAAAGAATGATGTGGATATAAAAAAATTACAGGAATGAAACCCAAAATAGGAGCAGCACAAAAAGGCACTGATAGAATAGAAGAAGTAAGGGAAGCAGAGAACAGATTTGATAAAGTAAGCAAAGCAAATTGGAAGGAAAGTGGAACTGAGTAACATTATAGAGAATTATATATATATAAATGTATATATATATATGTGATATATATATATATATATCAGAAAAACTTATAAAACATACAGCCTAGAACAGTGCCTAGTACTTAATGGCATCAAATAATTGCCTATTATCACTGATTGCCAGTTGAACAAAGGAATAAACCAATACAAAATTAGTGTTCTGGAAGAAAACATCTGCACAAATAGAAAAAAGATAACATGAAAAGATATACTTCAAGAAAACTTCCCAGAAATGAATGCAGACTTGAATTTACAGTTTTATAGGGACACTGTGTTCAAAGATTAAAATGAAATGACCAACACTAAAACTTATTATATTATATTAAATGAATTTGAAATACAGAAAAAATAAAAGGTCTGGGCCAAAATTTTCAAGTTGATTCTAAAGAAAAATATCTCTGTTTGGCCTCAGACTTCTCACAAACAATTCTAGAAGCTAGGTACTAGGAAAATTTACTTACAAAATGATTAGATGTATAAAGGGTGAACGCCCAAATTTATAACCAGCCAAAATGTCATTTGGACACAAATCTATCAATATTAAGCAAATATTTTTGAATAGGCAAAGAACATTACTGGGGATGCTACAATGAAAGAATTGCAGTTGCATACAAATAATTTAACCATAGACTAAGAATAAAAAATCTTATAAAATTCTGTACACATTATTTAAACAAAAAAAAGGCATGAATGAAAACAAATACGAACTGAACAGTTAATTTGTTTTAAGATAATGAAGAAATAAAGGTCAAATATATATTTAATAATTTATAAAATGAATTTATTATAATAAATGCATTTATTTTAAACTTAACTGTTTTAGTTTACCTTAGTTAAAAGTTTAGTTGAAATCATAAGCAAGTCAGAAAAATATACGGAGATTTCAAGAACATTGTTCAAATAAGGGCTTCTGAGAAACCAGAGCACTAAGCCCCCTTGTCTGTCTTACCCAGCTGCATTTACTCCATCTTTAATAGAGAAGAATTGGATGTAGGACATCAAGATTCACATAAATATGGTTAATAAAATAAATTAGAATGGCAACTTTATCATTAGAAACAGCAAAGTGGTCATCTGTTTATATTACCATTGTTTAAGCACTTATATGAACATTATGGTCAGTTTTAATGTTCACATTGAAGAAATGTCAATTATTCAAACAGTCAAATAGAAATAAAACTGAATTAAGGAAGAAACAAATGCAAGTTAATTGAAAATTGAACATATTTTTTGAAATTTTAAAGTAAAATTAAATAGAATAAGGAAATGGTTTAAAAACATTGAGAAAATCTTAAGTGATACTTTTTAGTGATGTAAGAAATATTTATTATTTATATTTGAATCCTTACATTTGTCCTGTAGATAGACTTGTTTCAAATCACTTTAAAAAAATGTTACTTAAATTTTCACTTGTTGATCCGTATACCAATAATGAAACAAATGGAATTGGAGATATGGCAGTCCTTTTAATTAAAAAAAGAAAGAAAGAAAAGAAAAGTTACCATAGTAGTATTGTTTAATACAGAGTTACTGGAACTATTAAATATATTAGATTCAACAAACTTCAAACTCAAGGCTCAGTGATAGCCTTCATGAGGATCTGTAGCCTGCTTAAGAGTTTATTTTTCTTCTACTCATAATTTTAGCAGAGATGATTGGAATACTTCATTATCAAGAAATCACCTAAATCTCAAGCACAGCAGACAGATAGTTGGTGAGGTTAAAGATCTTTTAGTCCAGTCACTTTGTAAGTGCTTGTTATTTCTCTCATTGCCCCTTAACTTTTGTGATACATGGCTTTCATGTGCATTGAATCCACTCCATCCATTCATACATTGGTTCGACAATTTTATTGATTTCCCACTGTATGCTAGGCACACATGAATGTTACTTCCTCGGCAGTTTTACATTACAGCAAAGCACCAGGTTTTGATTTCATATCTCTCAGATGCAGATTGCATGACTTTAAATCACTTAGCCTAGTTTTGTAATTCCAGTCTTACTCTTTAATGCACAGAGAGCAAATTTCTACCGCATTGAGTTTGTATTGCTAATAGTAGACTGAACCACTTTTCCCATGCCCACAGATAATCTGGATTAGGAAATTCATGAAACTATGTTGACTACACATAAAACTAGTCTGTGGTTTATTTCTCTTCAAGTATATATCCCTTTTTCTATGAACTCATAAATAGGAGCTGTGGTTACAGTAGTAGCTTAAATCTGGATTTTTTAAAAAAGTACAGGGGTTTGAGGTCAATTACATAAAAGTCAAATCTCAGTAATACTAAATACTTGTGGTATTTCCTCTCAAACTTGCAAAAAAATGTTCATGAAAATGTTTTTTTTTGTTATTTAATTTGAGATGACTTTGAGGAGAATGGAATGAAACTGTTATTGCTAATATTGACTTAAAATTATGTAAAATATTCCTTTTTGTATACACTGACGTGGGACTACCCTGATTAACCCCAAAGACACTCCTAATCCTCTTTAATGCAATTAGACCCCAAAGATACTCCTAAACCTCTTTAATGCAAGCCTGATTATGAAATAATGTCAATGATACTGCAGAATATTGTCAAAAGATAACTTGGTCTTTTTCCTGCTATTTGATAAATGCTGAGACAAACTGAAACATGATACTCAGAGCAAGAGGCATTAATCTTGTAACCAAGTTCTATTTCAATGACTATATCTAATACTGACTGTCAGATTATTGCTTGTGGTTGATTGGTTCTATGTGTTGGATATGGCTATAACAGGAGTTGTAAATTTTTGCCCTTTGTGTTAGATTATATTTGATTCCAGCATGTAAAGGGGATTTTCACCCATGACAGCTATGAAATGCAGTTAAATATGTAAAGACTGATTTACATGTACAAATGAATATTTGGCAATTGACCTTTATCTTTCACTAAGTACACAGACAATAAAAGGGAATTTTTATTATGGCCTTAGTGCAATGGTTCATCACAAAGATTCTGAAAAACTGTGCTCTATATCATGGTTAAAAGTATGTGTAAAAGATATCCAAGTTATTATTTAACAGGGGTTTTAATTTAATAGTATAGTGTGAACATTGAAAAATGGGAAGTTTACCCGTTACATTAAGAGGATAGAATATTAGCAAATAAAAGAAGGGAAAATCAATAGAAACCATAAATCTCAATGTAAATAATTTTGGGGATAAAGTCAATATTGGTAATATTCTATATCATGTGTATACTTATATTTCTACAGCAGCCATATTGTATATGGGAAATAAGCATTTGTTTACATGAGAGCTTGGGTAAGTGAGTAAAAACAAAGCCCGGAATACATGCAGGGTGAACAAATGCTTTATCTTTGGCCCTTGATTGACAACAGTGACATCATGTCTTCCTTAAGAAGACAGTGTGATTCAGGGGAGTAATCATCAGGTTTGACTGACCTGCATTTGAATCTCCGTTCTACCATTTACTAGCTGTGTGATCTTGGACAATTATCTTAAACTCTTGACCCTCACATCTCTGTTTATAAAATTGGGAGCATCCTAAAGAATAAATGGGATGAGGTAGTTGATAAAGAACAAGGGCTGAAGAATCTGGAGACCCAGATTCTTGAATCTTAGCCATATATCTAGGTGTGCTGTGTAAATTTTAGTAAGTTATTTAAGTTCTTAGCCTCCAGTATAAATAAAAAAATAAAGCCTACTTCTTAGAATTATTTTGGAGGTTATGGCAGCGTATATAGTACATGTAGCAGAGTGCCCAGAATATTAATATAATAAAGCTTTCAGAGAGACAGTGATGTAGCTAACTTTTGTGTAGGGCAGGTCAGAGAAAGCTTGTTGCTAAATGACATTTGAACAGAGACTTGGAAAAAAGGGAGGGAGTGTGACATGCAGAAATCTGTAGGAAGAGTGTTTTGAGCCCTGAGGAGAACTGGCATGAAGGCCCAGGGACAGATCCAGGCTTAGTGTATTCAAAGTGAGGAGACCATGTGGTAGGAAGAGAGTGAGCAAATGGAAAAGTGGGGGCAGGGAGAGTAAGGACGGAAGAGCAGAGGTCCAGGCCACATGTGGACTCATAGATAGTGATGAGGATTAAGTTTTACTGAATGGTGGCGTTTGGCAAGTTTTACAGGGATGACTCTGATTTCTGCATGGAAGACTGAGTGGGGGGTAAGGATTTAAGTGGCAAGACCTGTTAGGAGACTACTGCCCAAGTGCAAGCAGGGAGTGAGACATTGGTTGGACTGGGGCAGTGGTGATGAGTGAAGTTGGTGAGATGTGTCTAGATTCTGGAACATTTTGAAGGTGATGTTAACGATTTGCTGATTGGTTTAAATGGGGTGTGAAAGAGAAATAAGTAATAAATTTAAATATTTGAGCCTGAGCTATTAGATGAGTAATTATTAAGCATTTTAAGAGGAGAATGTTGTAGGACAGACAGATTGATAAGGAGGACATCAAGACTTTTATTTTCATTATATTTCCATGCACCAAATTCAAAGATTGGAGCAGTTATAAATGTTAAATGTATGTCAGTGGTTTTAATGTAATCATCACTGTGTGAAATATCAATGGTTTCTGTTAACTTTTTTTTCAGAAATTCTCCTTTATGAATTTTAGTCCAACTTTATAAGGAATCACAATCTCTGGAGTTAAAAGATGTAAAGCTATTGCTAAGTCTTTTAGAATTTTTCCAAGCCAATTTTATGAACTGCTAAGGAGTAATTACACTGTTACATAAAAAACTAATTAGTTATGCATAACTAGATTCATTGGCTTTTATATACTCATTATGGACCAGATGATATTTGAGTACCTATTTGGTAAAGACTAAAAGTGTGAGAGTTATGAAGCAATTTACAACTTCCGAAATGTCAGATAATTTTATTAGTTTTCATGTAATTAATATTCCATTGCTGATTTCAAAAGATAAATAGCATTATTCTTTTTGACAGTTATTTTAAAGATAGGCCTTTTTTCCTCTTACATTTCAGACTGGAATAACAAGGTTTGTAGTAAGTTTAAAGACTAATTACTAGGGTGGCAAAAATGTATTCTGAATTTGAGAAAAAAAAAGATATTCTATAGTTTTATTTACTATCAAGCCATCTGGCTATCTTGCCATCTAGTTATTCATCTATTACTTGGGTCAGCTATACTGTTTTTATTGTTAGAACACTTAATTTACCAAATCATAATGGTATTCATCTAGCGTAGAGAGGATATGTAGAACATGATCATCAAACATAGGTTTTAGCCTCAGAATAAAATTTGAGTCCCAGCATTGACAGTGATTAGCTATATCATATTGTATCAGTCATTTTGTTCTTTAGAGAGTAGTTTTCCCATCAAAGTATGCACTGATCTCATGGAGTGATTTGGGGGATATAATTCATGACATAATGCATACAAAGAACCTCATACCCTACCAGAGATAGAGAAAGTAATCAGTAAAGGGAGCTTGCTGTTAGTATTCCTTATACTAGGACTGCTACTATTATTGTTGCTGCTACTTCTTCTCCCCTTCATCATCCCCCTCCCCCTCCCCCTCCTCCTTCTTATCATTATACTTTGAATACAGTTATATTTATAGCATTTGTAATGACACAGACTCCTATATGAACATCACAGGATTAAGCACTTTAAAATGCCTTAATGGGGAGAACTTTTCAACAGTTAAGATTAAAAATATCCTGTCAGAGAAATAGAATCTTAGGACTGCACTATCAAATAAAATACAATAAAGGCATTTTATTTTCAGGAAGGTCCTTTGATATTTGAAATAAAGCCGAAGAAGTTTGTGTTTCCTTGGTGCTGTATGTGATTAACTGTGGAAAAACTGAATGGTCTTTTACCTGAAAAAACTATTGATGGTTTTCAAGCTGTCTCGATTCTAAAGAAATGATCCAAAGACAACATTTGTACTCCTTATTAAGTCTCTAAATTTCTTTAATATAATAGCATTTTTGATTGAACACAATTTTTGCAATAGCACTTCTCAACAATAATAAAGTAAAGTAACCTTGAGGAAAATAAATATGAGTTTATTACCACTGAAGGGGATTGGCTCCTCTCTTGATTTTTTTTTAGAGGCCAGCAAGCAAATTTTGAATTACAGTGATACTTTGTTGACATGAGATTAATCATATTTAGAAACAATTGAAAGGACACTGAATTTAATTGTAGTTTTCCTTTTAGGTTAATGGAACTGAAGAAGGTAATATGATTCAGCAAATTGATAAAGGAGATTAGTTGTCACAAGTGCATTTTTAAAAATAGGTAAACACAATATATCTATATATATATATATTCTATAAATATGCTTATTATTTTCTCAGGAGGCTGTAATAGCTTTTTTGGATGCTAAGGAGTGCCTGTAGTGAATTTTTACAGCCCAATGGAAACATGGTGAGACATTTAATATCAGCACTGAGATAGGTACTTTTGAGTCCCATATTTTTTTGAAAATAGTAACAGCAGTTCAAGTTTCTCCCAGAGGTATATTTTCTTTAGCTACATGTCTAAGTGTGTCTAATTACAGAAGTGCTCTTTGTGCCTATTCAATGTTGATACTAAACTGTTTTCCGTTACCACCCTATTCTTATTTTAGAGCTTTTAAGAAGTACTCTACCCAATAAAATATCTGTGGAAATTGTATTCTGAGATTGAGTGAAATGTTATCCATTGATAAAGGTTGAAAGGCAAAATGTTTCCTTTTTTTTAATTAAAAATTCAAGAGGCAATTGACCGAAGTCGTTTGAATAGCTTATTTTATTTTATTTTATTTTTTTAAAAGATTTTATTTATTTATTCATGAGAGACAGAGAGAGAGAGAGAGAGAGAGAGAGGCAGAGGGAGAAGCAGGCTCCCAAGGAGCAGGGAGCCTGATGCGGGACTCGATCCCAGGACCCTGGGATCATGACCTGAGCCGAAGGCAGACGCTTAACCATCTGAGCCACCCAGGCGCCCTTGAATAGCTTATTTTAGAACAAATATCTACCTTGTATTTTATCTGACCAGAAAAAAAATAATAAGTGATACATTACATAATAGTTTACAGTTTACTACGTACTTTTAATATAAATTATTTAAGCCTGAGCAAAACCTTGTGAAATATATTTATTATTATCACTATTTATTTATCTATCAATTGACTGATTGGTGAAGGTTATTTGCTGATGTTCAAACAGCTAGTAAATGACAGATACAAGGCTTGACTGAACACTTTGAGCATTAGAGTCCCTGTTCTTGAGAGTTACATTAACATTTCCAAAATACTATGGGACTTTTCATTGACTGAGCAAGTGAATTCCATGGAATTACTTTAAAAATTAAAATGCGCATATATGTATGTAAAGTATGAGCAATTTCTTCTTTTTTAATCTCCAAATTTTTGTTTAAATTCCAGTTAGTTAACATACAGTATAGTATTAGTTTCAGGTGTAGAATTTAGTGATTCATCACTTACAGCACTCAGAGCTCTTCACTACATACCTGTACATACCTCCTTAATCCCATCACCCATTTAACCCATTCCCTCTATGAACCTCCCTTCCACCAACCCTCAGTTTTCTATAGTTAAGAGTCTGTTTCTCAGTTTGCCTCCCTCTTTTTTTGCTTATCCCCCTCTATGTTCATATGTTTCTTTCTTATCAGCTAGATAATGATTTTGTTACCTAGTATTTGAGTTGAAATAGATTATCTCAGCCATATATAGTGGAAACTTAAATTTCAAGTTTCAAGTAAATAAAGCTGAGTATAGTAGTTGATGCCTCTAAGGATGTCCAAGTGAGCCAAGTCTTCTGAGTTTATATCATGGATCAGGTAGAAGATTATGGACAGTGCAGGCTCTTTTACATGCAAATCTACCATGATGATTCATTTTTCATTTCAGAAGTATAGGGGAAAAAAACAACAAAACACGTTCTGGAAGCTATATTGATATAAATAGGCAGAGACCCAAAAAGTCTGCTCACTGAATTTTTAGTAAGCAGAGAGACACTTTACCCGGATTTTCTCTAAAGTGATTTTCTAGAAGTTATATTGGCAAATGGATTGAAACTGAAATCTGAAAACCCTCCTGCAGATTATTTTTAAAAGACTGAAGATCATTGAGGAAAGGATTTCTTCACAAGACTCAAAATATTGTTTAGTATTATCACACGGGAAATATTGTCGCCTAAATTCATCTTTAATATACACTGGATAATATTTGATTTCCTCCCAACACTTTTTTTTGTTTTTTTGCTCATGAGATCATTTTTAGGGGCTTTATTCTCATTTAGCAAGTCTAAAATATGAACCTTTTTAAACACTAGTTTTCCATGTCAATGACTGCATTTTGGTTTGAATTTTTAAAATATATAAAATAAGCAAAAATATTGATGCTTGTCACTTGACTTTTCAGGTTGGATATATTTAAAGCGTTAAATATGTCTGCCAAGTGAAAGTGCTACAGTACAAGTTGACATTATTTAAGAACTTGGATGGTCTCCTTACTCCCCTCTCCCAGGCCCAAATACCAGATACAATACCCATGTTGCTCTTTGGTCTGGCCAAGCATATTTCTTTTTAGCAACCCATGGGCCAGAGTATGAAATTCAGGGCCTTTGGGACTGTTATTTGGTATTTAACATTATTTTTCACATACTTTATATCTTGATAAGGGAGGGGGCCTTTTTTTACAGCTAATTAGGAGTCTTTAAATCTAATTCGATTGTTAGTGAAAAATTTTTTTGCTCATAGTTTCATTCAACTTCACTGGAATACCATCAATGTCACATGATTTTTTTTTTCAAATTAAGTGACTTTATTTTGCATAGTCTCAACACAGTTTCAAAGAAAACATTGAGTTTAGTGATAATCACCAAGACCTGGCAAAATGACTTTTTTTTTTTTTCATTGCCTTTAGCCACATAGCCAGTAGCAACAAACAGATGATCACAATTTCCTTCAGTTTAAGTAAAAGCCAAAAAGGAATGTGATTTGAGCTTTTGCAAAACCAGTTTGTATCTAAGAAACTCAGTAGTTTCATAATTTATGAGAATTGGATGAAAAATATTTTGGAATATCTTTCCATATGTATTCCTAGTAAAGTTTTGATCATAGCATAACTTTATTCATATTTTTAACAGGTTTTAAACTAAGAAATGTGTTATATATCATATTAAGCATAGAATTTATTCAAACTACTTTCTCACTCTATATTCTTTTCCTTTTCCCATAGGAGAAATAATTTTTGTAGAGGTTAATTTGTGTATACTTTCTTAACTATAATGAATTTATTTTTTCAAATATAATAATTCATTATAATTGTGTGAAGAGGGTTTTTAATGGTACAGGACACTGTCCTGCCCTAGAGTAAAGATTCTAATATACTCTCTCTTCTGCTTTCTCAATTACAATAAACATATTCAATGATGGGCCTCTCAGTGGAAGTGGGTCCTCTTTCTGTGATGAGCTATAGAGAACATATGGCCTGGAACATCACAAATGTTTACAGATGTTTGTGTTTCAAGAAGCAACCTTATTTCTTTATTTCAGGTTCAGCTAGCTCTTATTGAATGTCTTCTATGTGATAGGCCAATTCACATATTTTTATCAAATTGATTTTTCTCATTTTATTTTTTTCATCATGATAAGTGTACTCTTTAATCTCCATCCCCTCCTTCCCCCAGCCCCCCCCCCCACCTCCTCTCTGGTAACCATCAATTTGTTCTCTAATTGTTTTAATTGTTCTCAAGTTGATTTTTATTTTACTTCTTATATAACAAATCTTTGAGGTAAATATTATTGTTCCTACTTGGTATGTAAGACAGTAAGCTCAGAGGGATAACAAGGCTAATGAAATTAACACAGCAATTAAGAAACATTATCTTAAACCCAAGATTTTTTTTTTTACTTAAAACTAGATCATTTTTCAACATAGTTCAAGATTGTTTGCTTGTTTTTTTATAACAGAACAGTAGTATATTAAAAACAAATAAATGGGTTGATATAAAGTGTCAAACTTTCTATAGTTATTTAATAGTAGTAATGATAACTAACATCTATAGAGTAGTTGCTATGTGCCAGACACTTTCATTTTGCCTTGTATGCTTGTTTATTTTAATTAGAGGGCATTGATATTATATACTGTACTATAAAGGAAAGGTATATATCTGCGTAGATCTGTGTAGATCTATACAGTGTTATATAGAAGCATTATAATCTGAGGCATAAAAGTTCTACAGAGTCCTACAAACACTTCTATGATGCAGAAAGCTTGCAGTCATTGATAAACAAATAATAGCTTTGCATAAGCAAGTCCAAGTTTACTTATGTTTGTGATTCCCTGGTTTTTCTAAAAATACCAAATGAATACATAATACATTCAGGTTTCCATTCAAACAAAGTGAAAAATTTTTGTTTTCTTTCTTTTGTTGTTGAATGTTACATACCTTCAGATATCTAGAAAACAGCTATTCAAACATCCTACTCATCTGAAATTCTGGAGAAGATAGCTAATGAAATTTATTTTTAATTCCTTCCTAGCATTTTTAGTAGAAAAAATGTATAGTTTGCAAATGAAAGAGTAAATAATTACCAGAAATAATTCATAATACTTTCCAGTTTTCACATGTCAATATAAAAATTTAAGCACAATTGAATTGTAGATCATTACTTAGAGTTCCTTAAATTGGGTGAATGATTTTTAATTATTTTAAATATTACTTATCAAATCTCTCTGTTGAAGTTAGAGAATAATTTTTCCCAGGTGAGGTAAAAAAAAAACTATTCAGAAAGTATGTTGTATATTTTATCTTCTGAATTAGTGGATGCCTCATAATTCCAACAGCTCTCGCTACTCAAAAATTTTATAGCTTAACTCACTTAACCAGGCTAACCCCACCTTTTGCTATGTTGCTCGAAGTGTTTTATGTGAACATTAAAGTTGCTTGTTATTTCAATTTTTGTTTTATTCTAATACTATTGTATTACTGTATTTAACAGTATCAAAAAAGTGTAAACACTGAAATCTTTGATATAATGGAATTAATCATCATAATTACAATATACTGAAAAACGTAAAACCCCAGAACTTGAGAGGGAAAGGAATTTTAGAAAATGTTTAATCTATATTTAATCTATGCTAAAACCAGTAGGGGAGCAGAGAACTTTCCCAAGGTGAAAGAGTGAGTTAATGGAAAAACTAAAATATAATATTTCTTCCTGTAATCCTAGTTCTTCATATTAGAAATATGTATCCTTAAAATCAGTGATACTCATGGTAACTTAGAATGTGATATTATAGGAATATTGACACAAAGGAAGAAAATTATCCAGAAGTGATGCTTGATGCGCAGAGTCCAGTATTGTCAGTTGAAGGCATGGATTAGAACTTTGGAAAAGTTTTGAGTGGGTCAACAACAAAGGAAATGTTGAGTAAATTTACTTGGAATTATAGATAGAAACTAAATAAAACAAAAAACATAAAACAATAGAACAGATCAATAAAACCAGGAGCTGGTTCTTTGAAAAAATCAACAAAATTGATAAACCTCTCTCCATACTCATAAAAAGAAAACAAACCAAAAAAGAAGAGAGAGAGAGGACTCAAATAAATAAAATCCAGTGACAAAAGTCCAGGACCAGACAGCTTCACAGGTGAATTCTACCAAATACTTAAAGAGTTAATACCTATTCTTCTCAAACTATTCCAAAAAATACAAGAGGAAGGAAAACTTCCAAACTCATTCTCTAGACCAGCATTACCCTGATATCAAAACCAGATAAAGGCACCACAAAAAAATGAACTACAGGTAATTATCTCTGATAAACATAGATGCAAAAATCCTCAACAAAATATTAGCAAACCGCATCCAACAATCCATTAAGAGAATCATTCACCATGATCAAGTGGGATTTACTCCTGAGATGCAAGGTGGTTCAGTCTTTGGAAATCAATCAGTATGATACATCACATAAATCAGAGAAAGGGTAAAAAACATATGATCATTTCAGTAAATTCAGAAAAAGCATTTGACAAAGTACAACATCCATTCATGATAAAACCCCTCAACAAAGTAGGTTTAGCAGGAACATACTTCAACATAATAAAGGCCATATATGAAAAACCCTCAGCTAACATCATGCTCAGTGGGAAAAACTGAGAGCTTTTTCCCTAAGGTCACGAACAAGATAAGGATGTCTATTCTCAGCAACTTTTTCAACATAGTATTGGAAGTCCTAGCCACAGCAGTCAGACCACAAAAGAAATAAAAGCCATCTAAATTGGTAAGGAAGAAGTAAAATTTTCATTGTTTGCAGGTGACTTATTAAATATCAAAACCTTGAAGACTCTACCAAAAAAACTACTACAATGGATCAATGACTTTAGTAACATCCCAGAATACAAAATCAGTGTACAAAAATCGATTGCGTTTCTATACATGAATAATGAAGCAGCAGAAAGAGAAATTAAAAAAAAACAATCACATTTACAATTGCACCAAAAATAGTAAAATACCTAGGAATAAACTTAACCAAAGATGTGAAAGACCTGTACTCTGAAAAGTATAAAACTGACACAAAGAAATAGGACATTCCATGCTCATGGATTGGAAAAACAAATATTACCAAAATATCCCTACGACCCAAAGCAATCTACAGATTTAATGCAATCCCTCTGAAAATGCCAACAGCATTTTTTTATTTTGTTGTGTTATGTTAATCACCATACATTACATCATTAGTTTTTGATGTAGTGTCCCATGATGCATTGTTTGCGTATAACACCCAGTGCTAAAAAGAAGATAGTAGGAGGGGAGAAATGAAGGGGGGGATATCGGTGGGGGAGACGAACCATGAGAGACTATGGACTCTAAGAAACAAATTGAGGGTTCTAGAGGGGAGCGGGGTGGGGAGATGGGTTAGCCTGGTGATGGAGCACTGGGTGTTATACCCAACAGCATTTTTCACAGAAAGGATTCACACAAAGAATCCTAAAATTTGTATGAAACCACACAAGACCTTTGAATAGCCAATGCAAACTTGAAGGAGAAGAACAAAACTGGAGGTATCACAATTCTAGATTTCAAGTTAAGTTGCAGAGCTGTAGTCGTCAAAACAGTATGGTACTGGCACAAAAATAGACACATAGATCAATGAAACAGAATAGAAAGCCCAGAAATAAACCCACAGTGTTATGGTCAATTAATCTTCTACAAAGGAGGCAAAAATTTGCAATGGGAAAAAGTCTCTTCAACAAATGGTGTTGGGAAAACTGGACCTCTACATGCAAAAGAATGAAACTGGACCACTTTTTTACACCATATGCAAAAATAAACTCAAAGCAAATTAGGACCTAAATGTGAGACCTGAAAGTGTAAAAAAAATCCTAGAAGAGAGCACAGGCAGTAATTTCTCTGACATCAGCTATAACAATGTTTTTCTAGATATGTCTCCTGAGGCAGAGGAAACAAAAGCAAAAATAAACTATTGAGACTATATCAAAATTAAAAGTTTCTGCATAGAAAAGCAGAAAACCAACAAAACTAAAACTAAACTACTGAATTGTGTTTCATATGACATACCTAAAGGGCCAGTGTTCAAAATATATGAAGAACTTAGAGAACTCAATACCAAAACAGCAAATAATCCAATTAAAAAATGAGCAGAAGACATGAACAGACATTTCCCAAAGATGGCATACAGATGGCCAACAGACACATGAAAAGATGCTCAACATCATTCGACATCAGGGAAATAAATGCAAATCAAAACTACAGTGAGATATCACTCCATACCTGTCAGAATGGCTAAAATAAAGAAACTCAAGAAACAAGTGTTGACAAGGATGTGGAGAAAAAGGAACCTTGGTGCATTTGGCGGGGGGGGGATGTAAACTGGTGTAGCCACTGCACAAGACAGCGTAGAGGTCCCTCCAAAAATTAAAAATAGAACTACCATATGTTCCAGGAATCACACTACTGGTTATTTACCCAAAAAAATCAGAATACTAATTCAAAGGGATATATGCACCCCTATGTGCATTGCAGCATTATTTACAATAGCCAAATTATGGAAGCAGCCCAAGTATCCATCAGTAGGTGAATGGATAAAGAATGTGGTGTGTGTATACACACACACACACACACACACACACAATGGAGTAGTATTCGGCCGTAAAAAGGAATCAAATCTTGCTGTTTGCAACAACAGGGTGGATCTAGAGTGTCTAATGCTCAGTGAAATAAGGCAGTCAGAGAAAGACAAATACCCTGTGCTTTCACTCATATGTGGAAGTACATAACAAAAGGAACAAAGAAAAAAGAGACAAACCTGAAAACAGACTCTTAACTCTAAAGAATAAATTGATAGTTACCAGAGGGGAGGTGGGTTGAGGGATTAAGAGTACACTTACCTTGATGAGTACTAAGTAATGGAGTTGTTGAATCACTATAATGTACATCTGAAAGTAACATAACACTGTTTATGTTACACATAAACATAACTACACTGGAATTAAAATTAAATTACTTGAAGTAATAGAAATGAACTAATTTAAACACTTCAGGAAAGAATTTGAGGCCAAGAGTAAGATTTTGGTCCTGATTCATAATGTAAAGAAATTTAAAAGTATATATTTTTAAACAACATATATTTTTACAAAGTTAAGAAGCACTGTTTAAGAATGGAAGTGAGTTCCTCTTATCTTCCAAAATTTCAGAACTTACCTAGATTCTATAAAACATAGCTGAGAAGAGACAGCATAGAATTTTATATTTTTAGATATAATGGTATCAAAGCAAAATCCTATTTAAAAAATACATGAATGTCATTTGACTCAATGTTCATTAGTTTGATGCCTTAAGTCAAGATTATTTTAATATTCACTGGAAAATACAAATTCTGAAAGGAATAAATTTACATGTAATCACAGTATATATCATAAATTAATTATTTTATATGCTTATTTAATATGTTTACTTAGTATGTTTACTTCTAGAAATCTGTTTTTACTTTTAAATCTATTCTTTTCTGATACTCTCCTATAGTTTTTGGTTTTGTTTGTTTCAATACAGATCACATAAAAAAAGTCTCAAAAATGACTGGCTGCTTTATTCAGAGTATTTAAGTTTTATGTAGTTAAAAATCATGTGCACAAGAGATAGGATTTTAATGAATAAGTTGCATAGGGAATAATGTCAAATGATTCAGCTTGTCAGAAATGTGAAGTACCCTCACACATCCCGAAGGCTGGAGAATGTCGTTTCACATCCCTGCCAACCTATTAGAATTAAGTCAAGGAATATGTAGAGCTTTTATCTTCATTTACAGGGGGATTTATAATATAAGTTCTGAAAATATCATGCTATACAGATGTATTTTTTCTTTTAGCATATCTTTCCTCTTCTTTTATTAATGGAAGCAAAGAATTTTAATGTAAGAGACTTACAGATAATAGAGGGAAATTTATTAATTACACGTGTTAAGAAACTAGGGCTTGGATTAATTAAATGACTTATCCAAAGTACTTTTCTTTACTATTGGCAGAGACAAGAGCAAACCCTTGTACCCGATTCAAGGGAAGGGTTTTTTCTCCTGTACTGTACCTCTGCAGAATATTTGTATGTCACATAATAATGAAATGGCCTCCTTAACATCATGGGATTCTTTCCACGTTTCTTTTATTTTTACTTGTTCAAGTAAGTTTTTAAATCTTTCCAAAGCCTGTTCCTTTCTGCTTTCAGAGGATAAACTTCTCTGAACTCCCTTTCAGATTCCTTATGCTCACTTATCTTTGATCTGTCGCATCCCAGTCACTTACAGTGAGTGTTCACTTTCCAAGTTCTAGACATCTGGAAAGGATACACAATAGTCCCCAATCCATCTCCTTCATCTTTTTATTGCTAAATATTGAAACCTGTCACTTTTTACTAGAATCTACTTACTCATTCTTTATCTTGAATTATCTATGAAAAGTTGTAATGCTGTAATCATAAAACACGTTGTCTTTTAAAAAACAGTATGACTTCTTGAAAATAAACAATAGATATTTTTGAATATTGAAGAAAAAGCTTAATATATATTTAGCCTTTAAGTCCTAAGAGCAAATCTTTGTTCTAAATGTTCTCAAATCTCTTCCATTAAAAAACAAATTCCACTTTCATTTGCCTCATTCATACCATTCTAGGTAATACCCTTTATTTTCACTACTCATGTCTGATCCAGTCTTGTCCACATACTGATCACTCTTGCTGTGGGCACCCATGACTTCCATCAAACTTTTTTCAGTGAGACATCTTTTAACTACATCTTGCATGAGCTGTCTTCAGGATTCATTGTAGTTGGATACTTCTTGAAGCACTTTTTCCACTTGGCTTCTCTAGTACCATATCTCTGGTCTCTCCTGCTCTGTCTCCTCTTCAGGATAATTCTCCTTTATCTGGAATAGATTTTTTTACTAGGCCCTTTTACCTTTGGCTTTACTGACCCCTTCATATAACTTCTAAATTTGGCATACAATTCGGAGCTCTCTTCAAATCCAGGCTAATTTTTCCAATTACCTCATTGACATTTTCTCTTTTATATTTTGAGGGTAATTCAAGGTCAGGACATATAAAACTGAACTTAAGATTTTCCTCCTCAAACTTGATGCTGTTCAGGCATTTTCCATCCTTTGAATGGCAATGCTGTCTATCTCATTATACCGGTTAGGATCCTATAAACCACCTTCTCACCTAATATCCATCAGAAGGTGCCTGGGACTTATCCTGACTGCTTACATGACATACTTTTTAAAAATTCTCATAACCATGTAAGGAAGATATTAATATTGTCTCCACATTGTCCTCTCTATAATCAATTCGTTATTATGTCATTTTAGTTTTGTTTTGTAAGTAGCTCCTAGATCCATCACTGCATTTTATTTTTACCAACTTTTTTTTCAAATCCAGGCTTTTGCAGTCTCTCACTTGCCCCATAACTTCCCAATACTCTTCATTGATTTTTGCCTCTCTTCAATCTGTAGCCAGAGTGATGTTTTTCAAACAGGTCTCTCATTATTTCACCTATATGACCACCTCCTTAAATCTCCTTAATAGTGTCCTCTAAACCCTGTGAGATTTGTCATGCACCTGACTCTCCAGCCTCACTGGGTACCATGTTCATCTATTAAAACCACACCAAATTCCTTTGGTCCTTTCTACCTCAGGTATTCCTTGAGCTGTCTTTCCTCCAGTATTTACTATCTCCTGCTCTTCCTTCAAAATTCAGTTTTCAAATGTGTCTTTAGTAGGGAAGCCTGATCTGACTTCATTTTA
Organism: Eumetopias jubatus; assembly: GCF_037043125.1. Lineage (NCBI taxonomy): Eukaryota > Metazoa > Chordata > Mammalia > Carnivora > Otariidae > Eumetopias > Eumetopias jubatus. The sequence goes on along the minus strand of NW_028274820.1, from coordinate 48,754,056 downwards.
GAAGTCAGTGCCCCATTATATGCTTTCCCATATGTCTTCACTTTGTAGTCTTATTCCACTTGCAATTTGAAATCTATTCATGAGATTTTTCTCACAGTATCTGTTTCCCCAGTACATTGTTCGAGAAACAGGCTTGTGTTTGTGTTTTGTATTTATCTTTTCTGAGAATTTTATCACTGAAAATTAGTATGGTATCTGCTTTATAGCAGGAATTCATTATATATATATGTATATATATATATATATACATACATATATATATAAGATATATATAAGATTTTATTTATTTGACAGAGAGAGACAAAGCAAGAGAAGGAAAACAAGCAGGGGGAGTAGAAGGGGGAGAAGCAGGCTTCCCGCTGAGCAGGGAGCCCGATGTGGGGCTCGATCCCAGGACCCTGGGATCATGACCTGAGCCGAAGGCAGATGCTTGATGACTGAGCCACCCAGGTGCCCCTCATCATATATTTTTGAATAGTTGAATGTTTATAGACATCTGGTATTTCTCTTTGCTCACACATACATATTATTACACATGCATATACATCACATTATGCTCACATATGATCTGCACACATATATACCTGCCCTTACACATACCCCATATATGAATGTAAACAAAATTGTGATAAAAACTTACTATTTATACAATTGGATTTTTTTGTTGTATCAATATGGCCTATTTTTACTAAATGATTTCATTATTTTTTATATAATAGTATTTAAATGGCCACATATTGTTGCACTTTAGGAATGTGCCAAGATACATTAAATCAGTGCCCTCTTATTTTACTGTTAAAGATGATACCTTGGTTAATATCTTTGTATATTAAGCTTTGTTTATAGCTGCAATTATTACCAGAGGAAAATGAGGCAGAGGAGAATGATGAGATACTAGAATTTTCATCCAAAGAAAAATTATCATTTGTTAAAAAATGTGCCAAGATGTACTTATGTATTATATTGTTTATTTTATAACCACCCTGGAAGATGGTTATTATGGTCCCCATTATACAGGAGCTAGTCTTAGAGAATGAAGTAAATTACTGAGATTATGTAACAAGCAAGTGAAAGACCACCAACTTGAGCCCTGGACTATATGATTACCCTTGACTTGATAATAATAAACTGTAATCATTTATTTTATTATTATTTTTTCCTTTTGTGGAGTGATTTATTGTTTACAAAGTACTTGTATGCGCATTTCATTATTACAATTCTACCATCCAAATATAATCTGTTAACATTCATATATATATTTCTTTCCAATATTTTTCATGCATTGAAATGTAATCTGTATATTTGGACAAAACTGTGATCTGATTGTGTAGATCATTTTATTTTTTTAAGTTTTTATTTAAAAGTTTAAGTTTTTATTTAAATTCCAGTTACATACAGTGTAGTATTTGTTTCAGATGTACAATATAGTGATTCAATGCTTCCATACATCACCTGCTGCGCATCACAAGTGCACTCCTTAATCCCCATCACCTGTTTAACCCAACCCTCCACCCTCCTCCCCTTTGGTAACCATCAGGTTGTCCTCTATAGTTAGGAATCTTTCTTGGTTTGCCTCCCTCTCTCTTTTTATTTTTCCTTTGCTTATGTGTTAGTGACCATTGAGAAGTGAATGGTTAAAGATGTGATACACAGGGCGCCTGGGTGGCTCAGATGGTTAAGCGTCTGCCTTTGGCTCAGGTCATGATCCCAGGGTCCTGGGATCGAGTCCCGCATCGAGCTCCCTGCTCCTTGGGAGCCCGCTTCTCCCTCTGCCTCTCTCTCTCTCTCTCTCTCTCATGAATAAATAAATAAAATCTTAAAAAAAAAAAGATGTGATACACACACACACACACACACACACACACACACACACTGGAATGTTACTCAGCCATTAAAAAGAAAGAATGAAATCTTGCCATTTACAACAACGTGGATGGAGCTAGAGAGTACTAGGCTAAGCAAAATAAGTCAGAAAGATAAATACCATATGATTTCACTTGTGTGGAATTTAATGAACTGTACTTATTTAAATTTCTTAATTTTATTGTCATGTGCCCACCAGAGATTTTTATTAACCTATACTCTGTACATCTCTATCTGTGCCATCACTATTATTTTGCTTTGATTATTATTATTACTAAGGAAAAATATTTTGGCATTTAAAAATATAGGAATTCAGTTTTAGTACCTTACCTGTTTGAATCCAAGTAAGGCTCAATACGTTTGTATTTATCTGTGCGTTGTCTGGTTTTAATCATTTTTATTGGTATACTTTTTTAATATAATTGATTCATCAGAACTCTTTCTATATTAAGAACACTAACTGTGCACCTCATATATTGCAAATATTTTCCCATTTTGTCAATTAACTTTTAATTTTGTTTATGGGATATGTATGTGCATCTGTGTGTGTACTTTCAATGACAGTCATTTTAACTCTTTTGTATAGCCAAAAATTCATAGCCATCATCTTTTACCATATGCATGATTTGACTTTTGAAAACATCTTAATGATGGATAAAGGTTAAATAATTCTTGAAAGAAAAGTGCTTAGAAATATAAATTATAAATATGGTTGGTTATATAAGTGAATGTAGATGAAATCTATTTTAGATGTGTCTTTCTGAATAAAAATGTCTTAGAGATAGGAATAGCAAAGGGTTTTAGAAATAGAATGAATGTACACATGAGACGAATTGGGAGCAAAATGATAAGAAAGTTACCCAGAACCAGACTTTATAAAAATATACAGCTATATTATAAATTTTAAAATACGTTAAGAGCTTCTGCTGGAAGATTATTTTTAAAAAAGAGTATATATATATTATTGTTGTAAACAGGCTTAGTGTGATTAAAAGTTCATAAAAATTGATGAAAGAATATCTAAGAAATCTGAGGATGAATAGAGGTTTTGTTTATTATGGCACCACAGTTTTATTTATGGAAATCCAATGACTATTGCTATAAATGAACAAAAAAATATGAAAATTTTAAAAAATAAAATGAGAAAAAAATCAGTGAACTAGAATAGAATTATAAAATAAGTCAGAAATAGCATTTGTTCCATGAATTTGGAAGGATTTTCCAAATTTCCTACGTTTTGTCTCATAAGTATCAGCATCTTCTTGAACTAGATTTTCTGTTCAATACAAAAACTTTAGGTCCTCACTCGATTATATCCTCAACCAATCCATTAATCTCTCATTAGCTATAGCTTCCCTGAAAACTCCAAGCATGGATCCACCCCACAATTTATGCTCTTCACTCCTTCATCCAGACTAGTAATAGCACTTGAGAAAATTGTATATAACTTAAATAACTCCACAAAATGAGATGCGAATTGGTTATATTTCATATCATACAAATTAATCATTCAAGATGCCAGTTAGCAGAAATCATAGCAAAATAATAACAGAAAGTTTAAAATCTTCTAGAGGTTTCTCTCACTCTGTGCATTTTCTAAGGTCCCTAGGTTTAGACATTCCCAAAGTGGGCCAGTTGTCTTCAACCTAAGAGCCACTTATTTTGTTTTGTTTGTTTACTTGCTTATTTTGTTTTGTTTTTAAGAAATGATGGTCACTGTCAAAATTTTCTTTCTGGTTTTACATACATAGCCATCTTTCTCAACGTCAACCAGATAAGACCAGGAAGTGTGGTCTTGAGTAGTCCCAAATCTTTTGTCTGAGTTCCTTGTATCAGGCCCAGGCAGTATTTTTCTTTATGTCCCTAAAAATAAAACATTTCTGGGTTTTCCCAAAGTATTAAAGAAGGTAACCCTTAAGAACCTGAAGGATCTTCTAGTTCTGAACCAACTTGCTCTCAGATCAATTCCTTGTCCTTTGCTTTTTCTCCTGGTATAAAGGGGCCTTAGTTCTTGGGTTATATTTGCCAGACAAATTGTGTCATCTGACAACTGATTTGGTTAAGCCACTGAATGTCATTGATAATGTAGACTTTCACTGATAATGGAATGATATAGGAAGGATGAAGGGGAATTTTAAAGCTATCTCTTTTCCTCTCTCGGGGCCAGCATCTCTAGCAGTGGCTCTATCTCCTCATTGGCTCCAGCTTTCCTTGGGCAGACCACCTAAAATTTCACCTTATGCCAAATGACCCTTCTCCTGGGCTCTGGTCATACCACCTTCCTTTTTTGCCCCAGCATGTTGGAGGTAGTAGTGGCTTCCGGCTCTTGCTAATCTTGCGATGCCCCCAGCCCCATTTGGAGTCACATCTATTCCTAAAAGACACCAAGTTTTTTCTCGCCATAGTTCCTTTGTCCTTTCTAGTGCCCGTGATGTGGAATGGCTTTTTTTCACTTTTTGAGTGGAGAGCTGCTTTTTCTTTAGCTCTCATCCCAAGTGTCCTGTCCTTGCAAAGCTGTACCTGGCTTCTGTTACTCTCTGTCACATGGAATCCTTTCATTCTGTGCATCACAATCTGTATAACTTCTATGATTATTGTTTAACTTGCATGTTGACTTTCTTCTCCAATTGGATTATAGCTCCATGATGACTGAAACCTTGTCTGTCTTGATTATCTGTCTTTAACACCTAGAATGGCACATAGTAAAATTATGATACATATTTCTTGAATGAGTCAAAAGAACAAATGAATGAATAAAATCTGATTATGGATGTTAGGAAGCCTATTTTATTTAATTCTTACTGCAAGCCAATGTCATAATTACTATTATTATCCAATTTAACAAGTGAGGACCCTGACATTTATAGAGATTAAGTAGCTTGTCATGAGTTATTTCAGAAGTCATAAGATTAAGTAACTTATTAAAAAGCTAATATATGGTGGATTCTGTATTAAAGGAGAGGTTTTTTGGTTCCCTAATTCATACTCTTCACCAGAATTAATTTTTTCTGAAAAATCATCTAAAATAAAGATAATTGACATGGCCATGTAAGAGAATTTTTCTTTTTTTTTTTCCATCTATAATGTCTTAGCTATCCAGATGTGCCATAATGAGTACAATTACTGGTTTTGAGAAGCCAGAGGTGGGGTTGATTTAAAAATGTGAAAATTCAGAATTTAGGCCTAGACACATTAGATATGAGATCTGAATGGTGATATCAAGTAACCTGTTGGAGTTTGGGATTTCAGGTATGAATCTGGGAATGATCAAGTTCTCCCTGATGCTTTAAGCCTCAGAGCTGTATGAGATCATCCTGAGAGTGTCCAGGGAGAGAAAGTGGGCTCAGAATACTTGACTGAAACTGGAGGACCAGCATTCAGTGGCTGAAGTGAGAAGGGGGAGTGAACAGAGGGAACTGAGAAGGAACAGCCAGCACAGTAAAAGGAAAATAATGGAGGTATAGATTCATAAACATGAACAGGAAAGAGTGATTCAAGAAGAACAGATTTTGATGAAGTCAAGGTAAGACAAGAGCAGAGCATAAAAACACTTTTGTGGTGTACTGGAGAAGTTCTACTGAAGGGATGAGGTAGAGTGAGAATTGGGGTAAGGTAATAGAAAAAGTGATTTGAGACCACTGCATTGGGAAGTTCTGTTACACAATAAGGCTGCAGCTCTGTTTTCATCACTGGGCTCAGTTTCTGGCACATAGTGCCTACCCAGCAAATGTTGATTTCACACAACAGGATTGAATTGAATATTGAATTAAAATTTGATTTGAGGAATTATAGCAGAGGGAGCAGTTGAATGGACATACTAATTTGCTCTTAGGGTGAACGAACAATGGAAAAAGTCCATTTGTGGATTTGCCCTTTTAACCGTTGGTTCCTTCAGACTGGCAAATGTGGATCACATAGCATGGCAAGCATAGCATTCAATAAAGAGAAGGCATGGTCAACATTCCTGTTTCAGAAGTTTAAGGAGGAAGGAAGGGCATTGCATCTGAAGGGAACAATAGGTTAAAAGGAGATATCTGAGAATATGTGTGATACATCTCATAGTGTCAGCATCCAACAGTTTCTAATCTATTCCATTCTTAGGTTTGATCTACTATGTGTTTGACTATAAGAGGAATGTAGATATTCAACCTTTGTAAATCAACTTTGCATAATTCACTAAGCATGCCTTTGGATGAAAAAAAAGAAAAGCAAAGCATGTCTGTGGTTGAAAAGCCACCTACTTCTCTATGACATAATAGAATACACGGGTTTTCTGAAAACTACCTTCCTCAAAGGAATCTTTTACTTCTTTGGAAAAAAGAGGTTTCATTCTGCTAGCTAAAGAATTGTAATAATTATGTAAGTGGGGCACGATTATAATGTAACCTTATTTTACATAAGAGAAAACTGAAGAGCATAATCACTGGGCAAATTAGCAAACCTTACATGGGTATCACGGGTCCTGATCTTAGGTTTCTTCATCCTGCCAGATACCGTGACTCGTGTGGGGCTTGGTGGTTTCAATAACAATCCTTATCAAAGGATATATGAAAAGAGCAAATCAGCGTGGTGGTTAGATAGATGGCAAACCAGTCATATGTAAATAGTTTCCTAGATCTTTACCTGAGAAGTTTACTTCCTTATTGAAAACTAATGCGTACAAGGAATGCGAATTAGTGTTCTCTAAGAGTTCTCCAAGAGGAGTTGTATTGGAGTTGATGTGAATTGGCAGAAAGCAGCATAAATTGATTTGATCACTAAAAGGCCTTGCATTTGGGGCTTCTTTTCAAGTGGAAAATGGTTCCCCAATGAAAACATATATCATAGGAGAATGAGAGGAAGAGAAGATAAAGAAAATTGAATGTTCATCACTGATCAATTATTCAGAATCAATTATGGTTTGCTAAGGAAAGCATGCTGTGCCAAAGCCAAACCAAACTCAAGTAAGCATGAGAATTAATTACTTTCATGTTTGCATAAGGCTAGAGGAAGGAGGAGGTGGTATATTTTGGAAGAAATGTACTGCTGTCTAGGAGCAGAAAATGATTATGACACAAGAGACCTTACTCTAAAGTACATGGCTTTTTATTATTTAAGGGAGATATTCTGAATTCACTTTGTGAGCGGGGTATGTAAATGTATATAATTTCTTCTGAAAATAATGTATTAGTCAGGGTTCTTCAAAGAAACAGAACTAATAGGATAGATATAGATGTGTGTGTGTATACATACACAGACATGTGTACGTAAAATATATATAATATATGTTAATATATATACATATACACAGACACACAAACATGGAGGGGGATTTATTTTAAGGAATTGGCTTATGCAATTGAATTGTGGGCTCTGGTACATCTGAAATCCACAGGGCAAGCTGGTGGGCTGGAAATTTTGGCTAAAGTTGGTGTTGCAGTCATGAATCCAAAGACTGGAAACTGAGACAGAACTTCTATGTTGCAATCTGCATAGCAGAATTCCTTCTTCTATAGGGACCGCTGTCTTTTCTTAAGGCCTTCAAGTGATTGGATAAAGCCCACCCACATTATGGAGAGTTATCCGCTTTATTCAGAATGTACTGATTTAAATGTTACTCACATCTTAAAAAATGCAGCTTCACAGTAGACTAGTGTTCAGTCAAACAACTGGGCATCATAGACTAGCCATATTGACACCAAAAATTAACCATCACAGTTACTGTACCTATCACCCAGCTCCATGCTATTGATCATAATCTCTTATATTTTGATAACTGTTCTTACACAGTCATAGTCATAAATTTCATATTCTCATGATGGAATTGCAGGTTAAGCCAGGCAGCAAATTTGACTCCAATGACCTACCTGAGAAAACAGAATCATTAAAAACATATTAATTCTTTTGCTTTAGTTTTATTCTTGTCCAAGTGACATTTACTTATAAATAAAAATTTAAAGAGCTTAAAGAGTTAAATAATAGGCTTGTTTAGAAAAAGATCAGTCTCCTGTTTTCCCTTCATTTCGTATTTGTCAGAGGCAGTCGCTTCTACCTTCACTTCAGTTAATTCCTTGGTGTCTCTCCAGATCTCTGAATAACATGTTTATATTGTTACATCTTGTTTTTTCAATGTGAGACCTTATCTCTTGACATTTACTAGGGGAATTGAGGATTTTACTCTTTCACCATACCTACACAGCACATATGCACACTTCCTGCCCCCTCCATCCTACCAATATTTAGTGAATATATGATCATGACCAAGTGAACTTACTCACATTAGCCGTGTATTATACTGTAAGTACTTTTCCCCCCATATACAACTTTTTGTTTTTCTAAAAGTTAATTTTCTCTCTCCTTAATTTCTTTCTGTTTTTTGAAAAACATAGTTCTTAAGTTGTAGATTGAAGTCCATATCCAATGTCATAAAAAATATTCTTAGCAGCCAATAAAAGAAAAAGTTAAAAACAATGTAAGAAAATATATTCTTGGAATTAAAATTAGACATTATTTGATGTGGGTGGGAGTGTCATCTTTATCATTAAATTAGAATTATGATATTAATTTGAAATTGTAAGCAACTTACATTTAGCTTGAAATATTTTCACCTATAGAAATAGGTAAATTGTGATAAAGCAGTTTTAATGGTATGACTGATACCTTTTTATTTAAAAAATTAAAATCATGTAAGAAATCAAATAGATGTACTTTTCTTATATAATCTTTATATCTAGAGATACAGAGTGGTAAATATTTATTCCTGCCAAAAAATATGAAATACCCCTCTCATTGAGAAAGATTCAAAAGTCTTCTCCCCACATCTTAAAAAAAGGGGTGGGGCAGTGATTCATATTAGTTCAATAGGATGTGTGTGTTGTGTGTGTGTGTGTGTGCATGTATACACATTATTGCGCTTTTTTTCTTGATGTAAATTCTTCTCCCTGTGGAATCACTCTTACTCACAGGTGTCACACATAAGGGAATTAAAAATCCCCTCAGTATTTAAAAAGTCTCCCCCAGTAAGACAGGATTTCCCTTTCACTGCCATCGAGTAGAATCCTTTTGAGCTAAGAAAGATTGAAGAGTCTCTCATTTATAGAAAGTGGGTTGGTTAACTAATAATGCTAGAAAGGAGCTATTATACCAGTTATTTGAGACTTTTAAAAACTGGCCTAATGCAAGCGATTATGTTTGGAGTTAATGAAGCACTGATTCCCCTAACATAGTTGAGTAAAGGAAAGAAAGATCTTTTGCCAATAAAAATCTCATCAGGTGATGGCCTTGACAGAACATCCCACTATTCCTGTCAGCCAGAGCTGTCATAAACAAACCACTGATGAGACAATGACAATAATTAACACTGTGTTAATGGGATATGGAGCCTCACAGTTATTTTTTCAGCTACAGTGAACTGAATGAATGCCAAGCAGTGCACATGGCTTAACATCATAACATGTTTCTCTTTTATTTACTGTGGTTATGTTGGCTCTCTTGTGTTACGGATGTGCTTTCTTGGGCTCATGGGAGGGTAGCTAAGGAAACTGGATGCTGGAAATCCAACGACTGTGTTCACATTACCACTGAAGTTTGAAAGTGAAGAAAGTGGCTTAATCTGGACTTTGTTTAGATAAGACCGTGGCAACTTGGCCCTGCACAAGAGAAGACATTTTGATTCTGACTATAATTCAAAGGATGAACATTCTTCTAAAAATCAGAAGTTTGAACCAAAGGTTAAAATCATCAGAGGCCGTGGATTTTATTAGAGATGTTGTCCCTGGCCGAATCAGGTTATAAGGTCATGAGAGGTGCTGGAAGCTGTTGCTATAAGCAGGCGTATTTGGTCCTAATTTTGTAAGTTAGAAGACATCACTGCCAGTACAGGGCAGCACACTGAATTGGGAAGTAGTCAAGGATAGCTTGGCAAATGGTTCCCTGAAACTCTCCCTTCACTATAAATTTCTAGACTCATCACGGCAGTCTAACCTGCTTACACTCTACTGTATTTTCAAGTGTATGTCTAAGAGTACTCTCCCTCTTGGAATTACTACTTTTCAGTAAGATATTTATGGAACACATAAATACTTCCTTCAGCCACATTTCAGGCTTAATAAATTTCATGTTATACAAGGAACAAACATGGTACGTCTAGACAGAATTTTTTTTTTCGTTTTAGCTTCCCTGCTTGAACTCAAATCAAAGGAAAAAGCTGTATTACATAAAATGCATTCACTTGTAGAAATGGAAATGTTTTGATCTCTATTAAATACTGGAAATTAAAAAAAAAGTTTGAATGTACTCTGAAAAGTGGGATTATTTTTATCATCCTGAATGACAAATCTTTCTTAACAGGCTTTCCAGCAATTAGTCTTGCTCTAATGCTATTTCTACACTGGCAAGATAAAGTCTGTTACTTGCCAGATCTCTGGAGAATATGGTGCTTTCTCTATAGGCACCGGTATTTGTCCAAATGCCAGGGTATATGCTTGTATTTGGCCAGTGCAGAAACAGCAGAAGAGGCCTGAAATACACAAAAATTTGATTGGATTACTTGAGTGATTTCTCCAAGGAATTGTTGCTTACCTTTTCTAAGAGTCACAAATTTTTAAACATAATGCCAGGAAATCTGTGGATTCTTCTGACTATTTACAGAATATGCATTATGTTTGGCATTACTGAGAGTCGGAAGGAAGTAAAATCATGGTCCTGACTCTAAGGCAGACCTTAAGGATGTTTTTATCTTAGACTCCCCATTTAGTTGAAGAGATTTATATGGTACTTCAAAATGGATTTTTAGAAAAATATCTTTACACACACTTCAGTGTACAAATGCTTTTTTATTTTTTTTTTTGAGTCTTATTAAATACTTGAGTAGGACTTCCCTTAAAATACTTTGAAAAGAAATTCTATTGTTTTTGCCAAAATTCATGGTGGCTTTTATAATAATCTAAAACTTTTGTTACTATTGTTTTTATATATCTCTTTTATCAAAGGGGAAAAAATCTGGCAGTCTGAGGATTGTTAATTTTTTTTTCATTTTATTATTTTCAAAGGCCTCAGAATAGCCTGTTCCCTCTTCTGTCTCTTTTGAGAACTTCAAGAGAAATGGCTTTTTCAAAGAACACCCTATTGAAGTACATTTTCTTTGCCATTCTAGAAACATATAATTTGGATGTCATCCTGTAGTCTGTCTCAATTAAAGCATGATCAACTTTAAGTTTTCTTTTTTCTTAAGCCCAAATCAAAGATCTCTTTTTCATGGAAGCAAATATATAGGACAATCACTGTACATGGTAATCAACTCACTTTTTTCCTCAAACTTTAATGCTTGGGTATAGAATTAGTTAAAGGTTATAATGTGGTTCCATATGGTTTCTAAATGGTCATCATTGTTTTAATTATAGAAATATCTTTTTTTCATAATTGAAGGTACTATGAGTAATCTTGTATTAATGATAAAATATAATTCTGATTTTAACTAATGTCAGATAAATTAAATACTTCTGTCTAATTAATATTTATGTTTATGGCAATAAATAGAGCTTTGGTAATTCTTGGAGAACTGAATACTCAGGTGGAATGGTATTTTTTTTTTTAATAATTAGATCCATATCCAAAAACATTGTGGATATAGAATTATTCTTATTTATTTATAGTAATAGATAGTACTATATTGTTTTGTATACAAAAGTGCTTTCAGGTATATTCTCTATATATTCTGAAAAGTTTGAGATCAGTTTTTTGTTTAGGAATGATAGTACTCCTATTTTGCTAGTGACAAAATGAAGCTTAGAGAAGTTCAAATATTAATTCAGATTCTTATGTTTTACATGTTACAGAGCAAACTCATGGATTCATCTCTTGATTCCAAATTTTTTACTGATCTCACCAGACCCTTCTTCCATGTCCACCAGGTGTTACTGTGAGTAGGATTTCCAGATATGTAGGACTTGCAAGCATGTCTCATCTCAGGTGACTTGCTGAAGGTTCACTCAAGTAGCCCTTAGATTTTCCCCGAGCCTCAGACTGGGCCCACCACTGACAACCAACTTAAAACCTAAATGGCTTTCAAAATCATGGCCTCGCATAGACAAATACCTTGCTTTATCTTTGTTCCTGCATTTTTTTCAGTCAAAGATTATGGGTTAGAATCAGAGCTCACATTACTTTATAGATGACTCCAGATAATAAATGTCAACCACTGTTCACTTTAATTCCATTCCCATGATATGTTTTTAATCATTGTTCTGGCTACACCCTCGTTCTAGCTTGTCAGAAATAAATTATTTCTAAGTCCTTTACTTGTGTAGATGATTTGCTCATTTGAGAACAACAAAATACTAATACAAACAGAGTCTAAGACTTTACCTTCACACATGGCAGTTAGTTTTCCTTTTTATAAAAGTTGTAGCTTTGTCACACTGTTCATTTTCAAAATAATAGTGTAAATTTGTCAAAATCATAATGTGAATTTGTCCTTAAAGCACTGATTGTCAGTTGCTCAGCCTTTTGAATGAGTTATGCCTTTAAAAATCATATACTAATCATACTGATGTTCATTATGAAGTTGCCTTTCTGTTTTCCTAATTATTCATGTTGTACTTACAAGGACATTTTCAAGGCCTCACCTCATAGGAAACAGAAGAGACTATTTATTGGTAAATGTGGTTTAGCATAAAGTTTCACAATGAGTACTATAAAACTTGGCGTTTCTTCATTTTTACCATCTTTAATCTTTTCAACCCGTCATTATCATTGATCAAAATCATTCAGGAGGATGAGATCAAAGTAGGTATTTAGGTGGTTGCTGAAGGTGAGCATTTATGGTGCCTACGTCACATTTTCCCCAATGTGTAAGGTATTCTTTGAAGTGAATCCAATATTTATATCAATGTTAAGTGTTCAGAGGTTGCAATAAAATTTTGTCTATCTAAAATCAGACTTCTTGCACCTCCATTCATCTTGAACAAATATAAACACAAAAGAAGCCTCCCAGGTTTTTTAAAACAACGTCTAATTGTTGGGGCCCCCGGGAACAATTAATTTCCCTAAAATAAATGGAAGATCCAAAGATTACACCTGGTGTAAGAAAGCAGCCAAATAATAAATGCTCTGAGTAGCTGACAAGAAAAGTCAGTTTTTTCACATGAAAGTGAGAACATAAGAGAGGCAATATTAAGATGTGACCATACAGAAGTGAAAATGTGCAATAAAAAGAACACAGCAAGGAAAGGTCCACTGGGCCATGGTGGTAATGATGCAGGTCAACAGTAGTGTTGGAAAGAGTGAATGAGCCTGTAATGCTGAAGAAAATGAACAATGAAGAAGCACAGTAGGAAAAGCAGCTCTGTTGGTAGAAGGACACAGTGGTTCTGACTACAGAACTTGCAGAAACCATACATTAGAGGTGATCATTACTACCTTAAAAGGAGAAAAGAAGCAAAGAGCTAACTAACCACAATAAAAACCTGAAGATATACTGAGAATATTTCCAATGATTGGGTTATAGAAAAGGGGAAAGAGGTGAATAAGCACTGATACTTCTGTATCCCCCAAATAACCCCAGTGTAGTTCAGTAGTCTGAGGCAGCAAACATCCACAGCTCAGTGCAGGAATGGTTCTTCCCCAATAACATTGACATTTGTAACTTCAGCTTTTCCTGTAGTATAGCCCAAGTACTAATGTTCATCTTCTGTCATCAAGAAAGTTTAAGTCATGTCCAGTCGCGCCACATGAACTTGCAAGGAAACCAGTAACTCTTACTGTGATTTCCAAGTTCCAGTCTGTCAGTAAAAGCAAAACAAAACACAAAAGTCTCTCAGAAATCTTGAAAAGTACCTTGTCCAGAATATTTCATCCCTTCAATATTTACATATAACAATTTTTATAATAAGAAGCATGGGAATTAATTAGGCAGTTTCTCAGTCCAGTTCAGAGTTGGGAATTCTCCCTTCTCTGAATCAGGCAGATACAGAGCAACATATTCTTCTGTCATTCAGTGAAAACCTGTATGTTTTCATTCTGGTCCTGGTTTTGGAAAGTTTTATGACTCTATAAACTTAGGAGATATTTGCATAGCATGGCAGCTTCAGCTATGGGAGGACTGGGTGTGGATTGAAACGTATTGTCACCCTAGCATGAAATACAACCAGAAACACTATAAAACACAGTGTGTGTAGCATTTTTAAAAAAAAATACTGATTCTGTTTAAATATGTTATCTGCTTGGACCTACATATCATCAGTATTGTTAAATATTATGCTATTGGAGAAACCCCATCAAAAAATAAAAGCTCACAACAGATTTTTGGTCCGTGGCCACATAAAGTTGGGGTTCTTCCTGCTTTGATGTGAGTTTGAGTATTGTCTTTACATTAAATCTAACTAACTACATAAGGTTTGACTAATAATGTCTATGAATTCATAACTCATGGTAAACCAACATAATTTCTTTTTCTTGAAAATACAACCTTCTAATAATTTAGGTAAGTGGCCTGAAATATTTGTTTGGTGTAAAGTTTTGATCATTTAATCACCATGCAAAGCTAGACTTCTGTGCCTTTTGTTTTCCTACAAGATAAACTACTGCATTTCCACTTTTTTTCAAATAAGTAAATCTTCAGTAAAATTTAGAATAACACTTGGGAGTTCTCAGGTAAGTTTGCAAGCAAAGTAGACTGGGAATTTGCATTTACTTACATTTAGTTATATTTAAAATGTATTATTTCCTAATCAGTAAACTTTTTTATAAAAAGAAGAAAATAGGGGCACCTGGGTGGCTCAGCTGTTAAGCGGCTGCCTTCGGCTCAGGTCATGATCCCAGGGTCCTGGGATTGAGCCCCACATCGGGCTCCCTGCTCCGCAGGAAGCCTGCTTCTCCCTCTCCCACTCCTCCTGCTTGTGTTCCCTCTCTCGCTGTGTCTCTCTCTGTCAAATAAATAAAATCTTAAAAAAAAAAAAGAAAATAGTATCATTATATATAGGTAAGGTTAACGTGCCCTACCAATCTCTGGTGACATAGTCACATAATTACAGTCCGGGAGGGCAAACTTTAATTCACATATTCGTGATTCACAATGGGAAAACTTACATTGAAGGCAGTTTTTCAAATGCATATTTTATAACAAAGAAATTGTATGTTATTGAGGTGATCTATAAATAGCTTGTGTTGCTTTCGTGAAGTCATTTTCAGAGGAAAAACCATTTACACTTTTAGGAGAAACCAGTAATTCTCAATAGGGTAAGCCTAGGTGGTCAAGGATTTTACTTATCATATATTCACTGAGTTTATTTTATTACCAGTTAAGTAATTTATACATTAGTTTCTTTTGGGTAAAATAATGTGAAGAATAAATTAATTGAAAGTAGAATGACTTTAATAGTTCCAAGAATCTAAAATATTACATATTTGGTAGTTGTACATATTTATACATATGGTAAAATACATATTTGTACATATGGTAAGATATTACTTATACGTATCATTCTCTAAACTTGTACTTACCTAGAATTCTTAAATCTTACTACTATATGGAAGTTTGGAAGTCAACAATTTATGATAAGCTACTTAAAAATTTTTACCTAGATCTTTAATTATAAAATGGAACTTTTTTCTTTTTCTTACATTTATTGCAGAAATAACTTCAAACTACTGAATAACAGATTTATCTAATGAAAATAAAAAGCGTAGTAATAAAATTAACCAAAATTCAGTTTGAATTACAAAGATGAGATTTTTCTAATGTGTGAGCAAGAAAAAGAGCAAAAAGTGGGATGGAAGTGAGTAAGAGATACTGGTGAAAATATTTCATCATTGTATTCATTACCATAAATCAAAGGCAGTGTAAGATTTGCCTTTATGTTTGGAAGAACAAGCTTTTTATTGACTGTCTTTCATAATTAATAGCATTTACTCTTTAAATCAAATTAGTCCACTTTTCCTATTAAAGCCATACTGTAGGATCATTTTTTAAAGCACAAAATGACCTTGACAAAAATGAAGAATCGATAATATGTTGATTAGGAGTCTATTTGCTCTAATAGCAAATGTTTCCTTGTCATTAGTTCCTGTTGCAACACTCTCAGAGGTTGTAGTTCATTACTATCTCCTGGCAGTGGTATTTTCTACATACAGAAAAAGTTGACCCTACTGAGCAAAACACTGATGGATTGACTTAGTCGTATATATGGATTTTCTTAATACTTCTTTAATCAGCTCATTTTTGGATTCAAGATTGTGTTACAGGATATCCATCAATTGGGCAGGAAGAGAGAACAATACGCTGTTGAACCTAACATCCTTACAATTTCTTGAGTTAGTCTTAATCAATGAGGGGTAGGGGAGCTATGCTTTATTTCAGAAAAAGAAAAGCTTAATGTGATTGAGGTTTCAGAAAGTCAAAATATAAGCATTGATGGGGAAATGGATAGCAGGAAGAAAGTGCACATATAATAGCAAATTATATGGGTGTTCATGGTTTGATGTGTTGAAAAATGAAGCTAGAAGGGGTTGTACATAAGCCACTGGAATCCTTGCTGAATTTAAGAAATTTTCCTATGAAATGTAATTTTTAATAAAAGACATCTCCTTTTCACACTAGTTTAAGCAAAAAAAACACAAATATTTAAAAACAACACATCCACTAAACGGAAACCATTAATGATATATTCTTTATCAATAATATATGTGGACTAGCTGGTCTAAAATAAATCTAGTGTAAGAAAAAAAAAAAGTTTGCTTTGGGTAGCCAAGGGGAATAAAGGACAAATGAGATGCAATTAGGCAGAGAACAATTTAGTATAATTCTAATAGCAAAGTCTTTAATGATGCTTTGGTGCAGATGAATTTGATTTAGAAATATCTCCCAAGTTAAGTTGTGGAAACCCATCTCTTCAGTCACTTAAATTTGGACAGGCCAAAGTTATTATGCTGAATGAGAAAATTGGAACCTAGGAAAGGAACTAAATGACCTAATTGATCTTCTTTTCCATCACCGATTTTAGATACTGGTATGAATTAAACGAAAAAAGGTTAATTTTTTGCTGTTTAAGATAAAAAGAAATGAACTGAACTTACAAGTGCTTACATTTTTTTTTTTTTTTAATTCAGCATAAGGCTATGTCTGCAGTCTCCTTTCCCTTTTTGCCTGTGTCATCAGACTCAGGGTTCCTACTTGTGTGGCCCTGAGGTGGTAGACACACGGTTCATGTTAAATAAGTCAGGTCAGAGAGCTGGCTTACAGTATTTCTAGAATAAAATAGTAGACACAGGGTTTCTGGTCCTGATTTAGAAACAAGTACGTCATTAGAAATTATGAAAGCATTATCTTTGGCTGCTCCATAGCAAGTGGTAGAACAGAAAGATAGATAAATAAATGGTGAGGGAAAGGGAGAAAAGAGAAAGGCCCAAAGATGTTACCTTAGCTGAATTAGCAATGTAAATATTTTATGATCTTTAGAGAGAAGTGCAAAAACCCTGCAACAGGGTTTGACAGACTTTTTCTGTTAAGGCCGAAGAGTGAATACTTAGTATTTGCAGGCCAAGATGCAAACTTAAGGGTATTATATAGATTATTATAGAACAGGAAAGAAAACAAATTTCCATATAATTTTATTGATAACATTAAAATAAAAGATTCATTGAATGCTTTTTTGGTAATACATGTTTACTAATGCAAAGAATGGATTTCTGTTCGAGGGCAGTAACATTTTGCTTGATTGGGGTTCAAAGCTGGTGTTCTTTGTCCTCAAATCAATTGCAAATGTAAAGGCTATGGAGAAACAAACCTGTAGGCCATAGTTTGCCAAGTCCATTCTTAAACCACTTTTGACCTGAGATAGAGCTATTTCTGTAGAGGTTTTATCCTCCTGTATGAGAGAATAGTAGGGAAATTCTTACCCCAAAGTATATCTATACCCCCAAAGTATAGAATAAAGGTTTTCTGATCAATTAAATTTGACTAATCGAATATCCTTGAGTTCTGTTTTTTAGTTGTAATTGTAATTCAGAACTGCTTTTGCCAGTAGAATTTGGAATTTCTGATAGGAATTGACCAAACTCATTTATTTTCAACCATTCTTCACTTTCTGAGTGCAGATAGCATCACCAAGTCTGCTTTACTTGGTGAACTCACTCTGACAGCTTCCTCTTGATGCCCTGGTGAGATCTGAGCGATTTACTGATAAATGGTCTAAACTTACACTGTGGAAACAAAATAATAGTGTTAATTTATATTCATACACATTCATTTACTTATTAATTTAGTTATTTATTTAACAATCATGTGTTCAGTACATGCTATGTTCTACTCACTGATAATTTTGAGGGTACAGAAATATTTTATGAATATTTTCCATAGACATGCTACTTTTTTTAGCCATGTCCTCTAGTAGTGACAATTTCCGGATAAAGGCTGTAATCTTATAATCTTACAGAGTTTTATTTTATTTTATATATTTTTTTAAGATTTTATTTATTTATTTGACAGAGAGAGACACAGCAAGAGAGGGAACACAAGCAGGGGGAGTGGGAGAGGGAGAAACAGGCTTCCTGCCCAACAGGGAGCCTGATGCGGGGCTCGATCCCAGGACCCTGGGATCATGACCTGAGCCGAAGGCAGCTGCTTAACAACTGAGCCACTCAGGTGCCCCTCTTACAGAGTTTTAACTGGCAAATTCAGCCCTATCGATATAACAGTATTTTTTATTTTTTATATCAATTAGTGTTTTTTAAACATCAGAATAAAAATGAAGCAAATAAAAACAGCAAATTTATATGCATTAAAATTTCCAGATCAGTCAATATCAGAAGTATAGATAAAAGTTTCTTGATAGACAAAAAATGGTCAGGTACTCTTCAGTGCTGTCAGGCTATTTATACCCTATTCTTGGGGAAGCACACTAATTTAGATTATAAATATGCTGGGAGTTATTTCTCTTATGCTAATTTTCAGGCAATTTTAGTTAAGATTCTTTTAATGTGGGGATTTTCAAATATAATCAAAGATAAAAATCAACTCATTTTTCCAAATAAATTCATGTATTTGCCTAATTCTCATTTATATGATTAGTCTCTCAATATTATATATTTGTAATCCAATGATGCAATGAGAATATAGTTAGCATTCTACAATCATTTTATTTTTAACATGTACATTACAAAAGAATTAAAAATACGAATTTTAAGTTTTCATATATTTTATCTGAAAGATACAAAATAGCCCTTTTGCATTACCTTTCAGGTTACCTTCTCTGTTCCTTAGAACCTCATACAGGTTGGAGCAGGGTTGGAGAACATGGAAGGTTGGGGAGAGAGAAAGTTGGCTTGACTTGCAAGTAGCAAGATCTTGCACAGACTCTCACCATAGACTTACTCAAAATACAGTGAAAAACAAAACAGATAAAGCTGTACAATTCCATACAAACTTAATTTTTTGAAAGATTTTATTTATTTATTTGAGAGAAAGAGCATAAGCAGGCAGAAGGGCACAGGCAGAGGGAGAAGCAGACTCCCCACTGAGCAGGGAGGCCCATGTGGGCCTCGATCCCAGGAACCGGAGATCATGACGTGAGCCTAAAGTAGAGGCTTAACTGGCTGAGCCACCTAGGGGCCCCATTAATTTTTAGCTGAGTCATCAAAGTGAAATAATGCCATATTGTTACTGAAGTTATTATTTTCATCACAAAAATACCTCTAATAGGTGATAAATGTATCAAACTGAGTATATACTAGTTTTATGTTGATTTTTCCTGAATTAAATTTTTCCCAAAAAATGAATTTCTGAAGGATTAAATATTTTCTCTAATTTAAATCTAATTTATTTGAAGCTGAAACAAACTTCCCCTAAATCGAAGAGGTCAGTCCATAAAGAATGAAACGGCAAAAACAGAACGTCATTTTACCTAATCTAAATATTCATTCATTAGTGCACTTCCTTTCCTAAATGAGTATATTTTGGAATATAGTCCATCTTGTAAGTTCTGTTGTGATATTTTACTTAAATAATTGTATTTCCCCTTCTCAATCTGTTGTAATAATTTTATTTAATTAAAATTGTGAAGAATATCTGAATGAAACCAGACCAAGGCGTAGTGAGAGATCCCTGTCACTCTTGGGTGAATAAAAATAACCCCAAATTTCTTCTGTGTTGTTGTGGTGGTGGTTGTTTTATTGAAGAAATATCTTGTGACCCATAAATATCTATATTTGAAAGTCTTAGTGGTTCACAGTTCATCTTCTTTTTGGCTCTTATCCAGAAATCCATAGAGTGACATATGCTTAAGTGTATAAAAGAGTTCAAAGACACATTATTTCTTCATGATAACATCCTCATATTAAGCCAGGAAAGCCAGGAAACGCAGATGGCATTGAAAGAAGAAAGTTGAAAAAGCGAGTAAAAATTAATTCCTTTAAGCAATTATCTTTTTCCCAAGATTCTTTGCTTCCACAATCCCCAAGAACTTTATTGACAAGTTATTACAACAAATTATTAATGTGAAAGTCATAAGAATGTCAGAGACTTTCATTTTCTGACATGGAGACAGGGAGGCATTTTGGTCTGCCACATTAGAAGAGAAGGAAGTTCTGACTAGCTGTTCCTGTTTGGAATCACACCGGTATTTCAACAGAAATTGTCAAGAAGGATTAGTAGACAGAATGAAAATTTCTGTAGCCCTATAGCTTTATGACTGTATCATAGTTTGCTCGGAAAAGAAAGTAGTATTTCCTGTCTTGCAACAGCAGTGGCATATGCCTCTTCCTACTCAAATTACTGTCTGTACCCCAACTCTTAGGGTTTTTCGGTTATTTGCCAATCAGTACAACTTTGAGTTACAATGCCTCCTCACTACGTTGGAAGCGTTTCACTCTAAAGGGGCTTGAATGGGATGCCCTCATCTTTTAACTTTAACAAAGACCGCTGATGGATGTGGTCCATTTAAATGTACAACAGAGAGCTGAACTAGATAACGAACTTATTATTTCTCTCGGAGGATTATAGGTTGGTCCCAAAGGAGTGCAGTAAGCCAGAGCAAATCTATATCTACTGGCTAAACAATAGCCAGAGGCTGACTAGAAATATTGATTTACTTTCTAGGCCATTTAGGCCTTAATGGCGGAGAAAAGCTGAAGTGCTGTTTACTTTTCTGCCAGAATCGACCAAACAACCAGTCCATTTTTTACAGGTTTTTGATTGATTTCGCTTAGAGGAATTAGAGGTGATTTATTTTTAAGCTGAAAGCAACTCGTAAATATCTTCAACTGCACAGGTTCCCTGAGAGGAAATGTTAAGTGGAAATACTTATTGAGAGAGACTTTGTTGCAAATCAATGGGAACAGGTATCATGCCTCACTCTGAGCAGTCAGATGTCAGACACCTTTCCAGAGCCCTGTCAGGACTATAATCTCATCCCTTCAGCTACTCTCCTTTTGAAAGCTCTCAAGTTCACCAAGCTTGAATAAATTTAATCGCTTGACTGAATTTCAGCCAGATGCACCCTGCTGACTTTCAAAGGGTCCTAGATGGGACAACATAATGGTGTGCAAGGCTCGTATGGAGCATTTTTGATGTTTGATGGGTGAAAACAGTAATTTATCACACAAATGGCAATTTTCCATGATTCCTCAATCCCACACACAGAAAATGTGGAACTCCAACAAAGGAATGAAGCAGACACACAAAAGAAGCCTCATCCCAAATGCTACCATGTTAGTCTGACTTTCAAAAAGACATCAACTCTTAAATCAGTGATAATATGGAAAAATATGCTTCAACAATAACAACAAAAAATGATTTGTCATTGACTCTTCATGCTAGCAAGATGTGAAGAGGCTTTGATGAGAGGTCAGTTAGTGTTTTAAATGATCTTTCCAAGAGTGTTTGCCTTCACGTTTAGAATGAGTTAACAAAGGAGTGAAGGACAGCACTTGACGTTCTTTGTAAAAGCTGTCTGTTCCATGTTGGCAAGACAGGGAGAAGGGAGTTCGGCAAGCTTCTGATTTCATCTCTGCTTTTTTGTGTTGTCATCCCTGCAGCCACCATTTTGTAAATTTTATGAAATGGTGCTGTTTGGGAAAGTTGTCCATGTTCTTTATTTTCTTCACCTTAAAGAAGAATTTTAAAAATCCTATCAATAAAAATCACTTTACAATTTTGCATTCATCAATCTACTTATTCTTACATTTTGCAAAGACATACAATCATTTATATTTCATAATATGTTTTCCTGACAATAAAACTATAGTTGAGTATTGTAGGAAATTTAGATAATACATAAAATTTTAAATATTGAAAAGAGCACCCATAATCCCATAAGCCTGCAGTAAGCGCTGTTGTCTTTTTTGGTATTTTTCCTTTCAGTCTTTTTCGCTCTTTTTTTTTTTGCTTAGGTGTTTATGTATATTTGCTTAATGATAAAAAAAAATGGAACAACTGCACATTGTTTCTACTTAACGCTGTTTCAGAAGCCTTTTACATAATTAGTAATAGAGTCTTCCTTCAAATCATGGTTCCACTGATTCCTAGCAATGGGAGCTTGAAAAGGACATTTCTCCAATTGACAGTACTAACCTGTAGAATGGGAATCATAGTAGAGCACCTCATTGTGATTTTTGAGAGGATAAAAATGTAAAAAAGAAGTAATAGGAATGGTGATCAATCATTTTCGTTTGCAATTCAGAAACTGTTTATGTGAGTCTTTCGTATATTTTGCTCTCACAGTGTAAAATCTAGCTCCCTGTTTTCTGTCATGCCTATTAATTGTCATTAAAATGGCAAGCACCACTTAGAGAAACCATAAAATAGATAGAAGGTTCCTATGAGATAGACCTTTTAAATATAATAAATGTAAAAATTAATTAATGTTACTCTTTCTCTCTCTGTCTCTCTCCCTCCACCCCTCTTTGTCTTTTATTTCCCCCATCAAAATGTTTGATCACTTAGAAGAGGCCAGCCCTCCTGGGAGAGGAGCTGTACATATATATGCTGATAAGCTTGAAAGACCGTGTTTGCTGGAGTTCACCAGAGGGACAGTTAGCTACAGCTTTGCTGTAATTACTGTAGACCGAGGGCAGCAGTAATTTATGGGCTGACAATTTACACTTTCTTTCTCACTTATCTCTTGCTTTTCACTAAAATCTGTGCAACTATTTCAGCAACTGGCACATGGTTGGACCATGATTCCTGTGTCAAAAAATACCTCATCACCACAGATCCTTCTTGACAAATGAGGTTACTTAATGAGAAGAGGATTATACTTGATACTGAGTCACATGTTAGGGCAAAAGTTCACAATCAACCTAGATCCCATAAGCGTAGAGGTGTGAGACATCTCATTTTTCCTTTCATCCTTGGCATGTAAGTGGAGATACTTGCTAGGAACAAGTATGCAACTCAAAGGAAAAAAGTCACTTCTGAAAGTGAAATACATCAGTAAAGAAAACAACAGCTGTTATCATGGAGCTGAACTGGATTTGAAAATGCTAAATTAAAACAATGATTAAAAATGCAACACCGCATCATGACATTAGAAACTTCTAGGCCTAAAGCATAAGTTCAGAGCAGAATCTCCCACATGGCACGTGGAACTGTATTTCAGAATAAATTAATAGTTCCCATCTTCAAGCAAGTTCAAATAAGTCCCACAACCCTCACTCTTGGAAATTTACAATCAACGTAACATTTTTAAAAGCTCTGTGATGTTTTACATTTTAGTTTCTACTAACCTCTCCCTGGCAATATTTCCAGTTTGATTGAAGACAAGCTCCAGTAATAAGAACAATACCTGAGACTTTGTCCCCATTAACAATCACACGTTTTCATAAGAGATTACTGTGAAATATTGTTTATACTCATTACTATTTCACAGTTATGGTAGTTATTGGCCCCACTACTAGATTTTTTTAAATGTCTTAACAAAGAAATACTTGCATTAATATGCCACAAATGTATTTTTCTATTTTGATCATTGTACTTCCTTACAATTAATTTCCTTTAAAACCGTATACACTTTGTTTTATATATTTAACAACATTATTCTGAAAAGGGACCTCTGACTGTCAAGAGGGTCTGTCTTCACACAAAAAAATGATTAAAAGCCTTTGTTATAAGTAAACTCATTAAACTCTGTCCAACCTGGTAATCTTCCAACTTCTTTATTTAGGAATCCTTGTATTTTTCCCACCGATGGCCATGTTTGAATGAGTCGTCTAGGGAATACTGTTTGGAAAATTTTGGCAGGACCTTTGTTCTGCTGACCTAATGCATTTGCCCTAGAACTTTGCCTATGACAGGCTGCCTTAACAGGATCAACAAGCCCGAAGTTCACAGGTGTCTTCACCACCAGACCTTTAATATCCTTGCTCACAGTGAATCTCCAAGATGATTATATTATAGGCATCCTTCCCCCAGTTCTTTTGTCCATGAAACCCTTTTCTCTTTCAGAACAGAGCTCGGTAGCTAGCCTTTGGTATGACACCCACGTGTGAAATACTGTGTCAGTACATTTTAAGTGATAGATGGAAAACTTTGAATTGCTAAGTGCAGATAAAAATGGTGTTTTGTTTTAGAGAAAAGAGATGAGGGAATATGACAAAGATATTGCCCCTGAGGCAGAAAACCATAAGACGCTTTTCTTCCAAAGAAAATGGTTGGTTCATGGCAATCACCTGTTTGGTCCTGGGGAGTTCTCTCTTGCCACGGGGTTTCTCAACGTTGGCACTGTTGACATTTTGAGCCAGATAGTTCTTTATGGTGGGAATCTGTACTTTGTAGGCCGGTTAGCAGCACTCCTGGTCTCTACCCACTAGATGCTAGTGGCAGCCGCTTACCCTCCTTCTTGCTCTGGTTGTGACAACTAGAAATGTCTCCAGATGTTGCCAAATGTCCCATTTGAGATCCATTAGAATAAATGTTTAACTTATAAGAAGAAGGAATTTGCCAGTCTCTAGGAACAAGTCAGAGCCAAGATAAAAACTGATTAATTTGCTATATAATTTAAAAATATAGCTGTGATATTTTTCAAGAAAGTTCTGTGGGCCCTTTTAAATGTGAGGGGAATTTAATATGTCTCGTACTTATTTTGTTATACTTTACACTAGGTATCAGCAAACCTTTTCGGTATGAATCTAGATAGTACGTATTAAAGGCTTTAGGGCTAGACTGTCTGACACAGCTACTTGAATCTGCCATTATATGGTGAAAACAGCCACTGAGGATATGCAAGCATTTAAGAGTGACTCTGTTTTAATAAAACTTTCTTTACACAATAACATGGCAAGCCAAATTTGGCCAGCAACCTGTCTTTGCCAACCCTTGCCTTAAATACTACTTATTAATTTTAGGTCTGGAATAAGGAAAGATGTTTTCGAAGAAAATATGATTTTATGTATTTGATATACATTTAATTAATCATTAAACCATACTAATTTTCAAAATTGGCATTGCCTTTTATCTAAGAATTTGTTTACAGAAATTAATGAATCAGTTTGGCCAGTTCCTCACAAATTTGTTAACATTTTGGTATCTTGTGTCTGAAATTAACGTGGACATGACTAAGTGGGTTTTTACAGAAACGCTAGGCAGTGCAGACCTCATCTTTATAAAAGCCTCTCAGTTCATGATTGATGATGACCAAAGACAGCCACAAAGTATAGTCAGTCTTGGTTTTTGTACACAAACTACATGGTTTATTAAAACATCAGTGTGAATGCCAATTAACATGTCCTTTATAGATAGGCTATGTTAAATGGCACCGCTCAATAGCCATGCTCCCCTTCTTTCTTAGAATTAGAACCCTGGCTTTAATTCAGGGTGATAGTGCATTCAGCTAAAAGACGATGCTTCCCAGCTTCTTCTGAAATTCCATGTGGCTGTGTGACTAAGAGAATGTATGTCCTGTGAGACATATGCAAATACGTTGTGTGGGACATCCAGGAAGGCTGCTTAAAAAAAAAATGTTGATTCAAGAAGAGCCTCCTTGCTCCTTCATTCTGCTGGCTCGGCACATAAATAAATGAGGACTGAAGGAGCAGGGGCCATTTTGGACCATGAGCATAGAAACTATACACTGAGGATGGCAGAACAAAAGATAGAGATCTGGTTCCCTGAGGACACCAAGAAGCCAACACATAGGACTGTGCACCTCCTGATGCTGTCTAAATGGAAAATAGGTAAACTCCCATAATCTTTAAGCTAATATGATTTGGATTGTAAAATATCATAATTGACTGAATTAGTTATAAGATTCAAAATGATTCTAATACTCATTTGATGATCATATGAAACCCTGAGTTTCTAAGTATTCCTCAGGAACTGCTATACCTCAGACAGAATACCAAGGCATCAGTTCCAAAGGAGAGGAGGTGAAGAGACATGGAATGGTATTTAGAGACCCTTTGTTCTCTTCAGATGTTCTTTTCTGAGAGAGAGAGGAGCCATTATAAACAGGAACAGTTACTGAAAAAAAAAAAAAGTTTCTGTTGAATTGTGTTTTTATCACAGATCTTCCTCTTCATTCTACTCCAAAACAAAAGGAAAAGGAAGTTATTCTTGCTCAGAACTATCAAAATATGACCAAATCAACAATCAGAAGAGGAATGACATTATTTGTTTTTGTTTTTGTTTTGTTTTGTTTTGTTTTGCCTAACCAGCATGCTGTTATCTTATTTTACATATTTTCAGTTTCCTAAAGGGTCCCCTCTTCCTCACTGTCTATTCTGCTGTCACTTTCCACTGTGCCCTCCTGCTGCTGCACAGTTAGCCTCACTGAGACTAACCAGAGCTGGCCATTCCAAGACTTGATGTTGTCCCAACCAAGTCATCCTAACCCCCAGGCACCTTCTGTTATTTCTTCTTGATCTGTAACTACAGGAAAAAGCCCAGGGCAATAAAAACTCATACACTTTATGGCACTTCATATTGTAAACACTCCTCTTTTAAAATATATCTGTTGGGTTTTTTGAAATGCTTAATTTCCTAAGACTTGCTATTCCGGCCTTTGATTGTCCTTTAGTAAGTTTTCCTAACTGGTCATGCCTATCAGTAGGATGTATAGGAACACTCTTGTGAGCAGGATCAAGCCTTTTCTTTCTATAAAGCCACCTATACTTTACGTTTTACAGACTTTGTGATGTGTGTGCATAAGTGCATGAGTGCGTGTGTTCATGTGTGTACATTTATGCAAATATTAAAGAGATCATTGGGAGTAGATGATGAAAAATGCAAAAGGAATATATCTATGAGCAAATACATAAGCATTTTCCTCTGTACTTTGTATATGCCTCTTTGAATAACACTCTGGTGGACAAAAAGGCTACCTTTTATGTATCTGTGCATAAGAACTCTGTTAATTGTGGATAAGAAATTTATAGAAAGCATACTCTCACTCCACATTTCTATGTTGCTCATTCCTGCTACATCCACATGCAGCCCTTAGCAGAACCATCCAGGCAGCTGCTACCAGCCTATCAGGGGTGAGATCAGAGATGAAAACTCTTTTGGTCCTAAGAATAAATTGTCTTGTAAAATTAAGATGGAGAAGAAAGATGGCTGAATTTGAACCCATGTGAAACACACACCTCAGGATCCAAAGAGAAATCACACTGACAGAATGGAAAGATTGCATTATTATCAAGAGTTTGCAGAATCAATAACCAAAGCCATGGGTTGCATCAATAAGCAAAGCCATGGATTGCTGAGTTTGGGTGCTATTCCACTTTAAGCACAGATGGAAACTATAACTGGCAAACATTATCACCATTCCTGTAAGACCAATATAATTTAGGAAAAAGTTTATGATTAGGACATGGCTAAAAACAAGAAGAAATTGTGTGGATGACTGCTTCCTGAATGGCAAAGAGAGAACATTCCTGAAAACTCTGTGTGGCTAAAAGGAGAATCTATTAGTGGGATCACTCTACTCCTCTAATTCCCATTTTCTCATCTGTAGGATGTGCATATGAATTGTTCCCACATCAAACGATTATTATATGAATTAAATAAAATAGTACATGCAAAGCGTTTTACATAGTATCTGCCATGTAGAAGCCATTCCATAAATCTTAATCACTAGAATTATTATCCTCAAGGCTGCACCTTGAGGCTTTCAGGACCTGGAGCAAAAGTACAAATGGTGGTCCACACACTATATATCAAATATTTAAAAGTTTTAAATCCATCTAACCAGCTTGCTTATTGATGTTAAATAAAATAGACTCTGATTACCTTGGTGCCACAAAAGAGAAGGCCAGGTTCTAACTCTTTGGGAGTTTCTCACCTGGAGGTGACAGCACAGAGGGAATGAGCCCCTGGCCTCAGCTCTCAGTGATAGCCTTTTCTCTTCTTTTTCCACCCCCAGCTCCATCAGGCACTTTGAGAAGCTTCACTTTCATCTATAAAAGTCTGCACACATCTCCTGCATCTAGCGGCTCTTTGGCCAACCTTAGACCTAAAGGTACACACCAGCATATTCTGTCATCAGAGAAGAGGATTGTCCAGGCTCTAGAAGTAGGTAGGGGCCTATTTGAGCAGAGATTAAAGGAGGAATTATTATTTTAGAAGCAATTTCTTAAAGCCAACTGAACTCACCAACACCTGGCATCAATCAGGAGTCCTGCCACCCTCTTTCTTCTTTCCCTGAAAGTTTCCCAAGTACAGACGAGAAACAGAAAGTGGGGAAAAAAATAAATCTACACTTTCTTTGAGGCATATAATGATGGATTTCATTCTAGAATTTCTGGTAACTGGTGTGTGAACTGGAAAGTTGGTCCAACAAAAATGATTTTGTACATGAGTAAGGACTTAAAGATGATGAAAAGAAATGGAAGCTCTTGTTTATAAAGGGTTTCAAAACAAACACTCACTGAATTCAGCATAATGAGACAAGAAAATGAAGCCAGAGAAATGAATTAGATGTACAAATAACAAATTTAGAAAATGAAGAAATCTAGTGTAATGGGAAAAAGTCTTAAAATGTGTGTGTGGCATAATTGTCTACAGTATTCTTTAAAAAGGATGTTGGTAAAACTAGTATATATATATATTTAACATATATATGTTTACAATAATATTAATACATCATAGGTATTAAATATATATGTTAATTTTTTTTCTTCAGATGACATTTTCCCAATCTCATTAGGCCTTACCTTATTTTTAATGAAAATTTCCTCCTATCGTTCCAAATTAGTTTTCCTAACAACCACTTTCGTATTTTACCAAATTGTGTAAATAATTATAATGGACAAGAGCAAAAACAAAGATTGTTTTTTTCCCCCTTTTTAATTCTATTTGCATAATCACCTAGTAAAAGGAGGTCTAAAGAAAAAAAGTAGGTAAATGCTTTCCAGTACATCATTTATTTAAAATAAGGGATCTGTAAGTGTCCCTTTGAGGTTTTAAGTTTTCAGTACCTATCCTACCATATGCATTTCCCTAAATCTATGAGTGTTTTATACAGAAATACAGTGGTTGAGGAATTTAGTGTTAGTCTTTAATAAAAATAGTCAGTGGTTCTAAAAATAGATATCAGATAATTTTCCATCCTTTATAAAGACTGATTACATCATTCCCTAGGGTGTGTTTGACTTTTTGAATTACTGGATATCTCCTCTGCCACTAATTTTTTAAAGACAATTTTTATTTTGAAATAATTTTAAATTTACAGAAATTTTCAAAAGTGGTGTAGAAAATTTCTGTATACCTTTTATCTAGTTTACCCTTAACATCCTTACATAGTTATGATACATTTACCAAACTAAGAAGTGAACATTCACAACTACGAAATTAACATTGTTATATTTTTGAGTCTGTTTATATAGGCGGATGGATTAGAATGTCATCTTCTTGTCCCCTAGAAATGGCTGAACCTCCAAAGAGAACCAATGTTCATAAAAACGACAGCTTTTAAAAATCAGTAGAGGCCTCATGAGCCAGAATTAAATTCATTTTTCTTTCATTATGTGCTGCTTTCAGTAGAAGTCTTTGTCCAGGAGTCCAGTCACACAATTTACACAGTTTCTGCTGGGCCAGCCTGGGTAAAGTCTGAGCTATCCCAAGAGTGTCTGACTGAGTGAGTCTGATACACTTCAACTGCACTGAAGAATCATAGGGGACCCTTAGTAGGCCGGCAGATCCAAGAAATTTCCATTCTAGGAACACCTTTTGTGAATTAGAAAGACAGAAATTTTAGACCATCATCAAAGAAGCACTCTGAGGAAAACTTCAGAGGGAAAATCCCAAGCCCCCACTGTGAACAATTCTGCACACAGCCAAGGGGAGCACAGTTCACCCTGGGAGTGGGGCACTGGTTTTGGCAGATGTCCCCAGGAGGGCCCTAGGGATCGGGAGAGGGGCCCAGCCAAGGTAAGGTGCATGATGGTTGACGGAGAACACAGTGCTTCATCATTAGCACAGATGACTTGCAAGTGTCCTGGCTAGGTATATTGTTTTGATATATACTGTTTTAGTACGACTATCTTTTGGGACTGTACTTGTTACCAAGTTTTAAGTACATATTACCAGTTTTATTAAAATCGCTTAAGTGTTTTCATATCTGTCCTGGAAAGATAAGAATGTTCACCGAGGAGTTGTAAAATAGTAGACAAAAGCACAGGCCTCAGGAAAAGAAAGTCTATACTTTAAATCATAAAGCAAATCAAAAAAGTTTAACAAGACTACCATCAATGCAATTTTTCATTTTCCATTTTAAATTAAATCATGAGAATAAAACAATTTTCTTTTTTCTTTCTCTCTTAAGAGCTCAGTACATTATAATAGATATGACATTGAATGATTGCTAAATTAATGAAACCATTGTTAGAGTTCTCTGCAAGTTTAGAGATAGATTTATAAAAGGTACATTTGGCTGGCTGGCTGCTC
Organism: Eumetopias jubatus; assembly: GCF_037043125.1. Classification (NCBI taxonomy): domain Eukaryota; kingdom Metazoa; phylum Chordata; class Mammalia; order Carnivora; family Otariidae; genus Eumetopias; species Eumetopias jubatus. The sequence goes on along the minus strand of NW_028274820.1, from coordinate 48,723,344 downwards.
AGCCCTATTTTTGTCCCTTTAGCCTTGAAACGGCCTAATCAGGAAACAATTTTGCACACTGGGTCAAAGGATAAAATCCTTGGAGACAGAACTCAGAACATTATGACACAAAAGTATCTCAAATTTAGGGGTTCTCATGGTTCTGAACCCCCTATCCTATTATCTGGGTGCTCTAACATCACAACTTGGACTGCACAACAGAGATAGTCCTATACTTAACACTTTCTAAGTATTGCCTTTAAGTTTCAAAGGCCACATGCAGCCTTGTGCTATGGGTTTCCTGGAAATGTTCCCCATGGCTTTGCGAGTGAGGAAGGGGCCCCATACTCTTACGCTGTCTACAAAATTTCCAAGTTTGGCCATTTATAGAAAGCCCACTTCTGCGTCAAGGAACAAGATTACGGTCTGAATGTTTGATCAAACTCGCCAATCTGCCTGCATGGAAATATCTGGGTATTCCTTAATCACCTTAGAAAATTAGTGCAAAATTGTTCATAAAGTGGCTTTACATAGGTTTAGTATTTAAATAAGCAACACACATGCTGCTGAAGGGGCAGGGGAGGGGTGCAGTCATGATTTTATAAGGCCTTTATAATTCTCTTCCCTAAAGTTTAGAGCACTGTAACCACAGTTTCATTAATTTGTGAATCATTCCCTGACATCTCTGCTATAAAGTACTGGACTTTTAATAGGTTTAGGGAGAGAGGAAAATTATTCCTATGATTTAATTAAAATGAGAAACTGCCTAGTTGGTAACTTCGTTAATTTTTGGTGGGGGGGGGGCAGTAAAATCTTCATCTGATAAAAGGTTATTTTTGTGATAAGAGTAAGCATCTGTTTTCACAGTATCTGTGACAAGAAGGATAGAACATATATTTAAAATATTGCATGAAGAGTTAGATTGGTTATGAAATTAAAGGGAATTTTGAGAACTAGAAAAGGTTACTATTGTGGATTATCAGAGCAGGTGACTTTGGTGCCCCATGAAGAATCCTCTCAGGCTCCTTCTGATTTCAGCCACGGCTGTCTTGGATGTTCTGTGCCAGCCTAGGTTCGACTCATGGGGCAGCTTCCCATAAGTGCAAGCTGGGTGTCCCCTGCTTTTGCTTTCTGAGCAGAAACTAGAGAGGCATGAGAGGGCCACTTCTATACTCCTGTATCCTGGATTATCTGTATACCGTTTCACTGCTGGTATCCTTATTTGTAGAAAACTAAAATTAAATCATGCTTGAAACAAGTTTGAGCCAACATTTCAGCCCAGGTCTCTATGCTGTCTGGTTTGACTCAAATACTAAGACCGCCGTGTTGAGGTTGGAAATGTACTCAACTTACTCAACAAATATTGTGGACAATTTACCACATTTAAAGCATGTTGTAGGCACTGAGGACAGAGCCATGCAACAAGATCCTTACCTTCGAGGAATTTCTAGTCTTTTGAGAGACATAGATAATCGACAACTAAAACATCAGTATTTTGGAAGGTAGGAAGTTCTGTGGAAGAAAACATGGCAAGGAATGCCAGGACAGGGCCGGGGTTGAATTTTAAACACAGTAGTCAAGAAGTCCTCTCTGAGAAGGTGGCATGTGACCAGAGACCTGAAAGGCATGTGGTTATTCAGGGGGAGGAAAATTGCAGGCAGAGAGTAGAGCAAGTATGAAGACCGAAGACAGGTCTGTGCCTCGCCTGCACAAAGCTGTCAGTATTGAAGCCAATACCTGACTTTGAACTAATAATTTATTTTTTTCTGTGTCTCAGTTTTGTCCTCTGTAAAATAAAGTTGAGGCTGGTCACAAATCCATTGTGAGGAGAGAACCTGTCATTTTGTGTACGGCACATAGTGTATGTTCATTCCACGTTAGCTCTCGTTCCTCATTCTGTTGTATCTATTCCACTCTCAGAGGAAACATCAGTGAAGGCTTGGGATTTAGCAAATTGCATATCTAAAAGAAAATTAAAACTTATACTGCCTGGAGAGTTCTCCCAACAGAGACATGGCTTTTCCTCACCCCTCACCCTCACCCCTCACCCCTCACTTGCCTGATCAATGGCCTCATTTTGTTCTTCTAACCTTGGCGTGTGCCACGTGCCAGGTACCAACCTTCAGAAAGGATCTCCTTGGAAAGGATGGGAAGGAGATTCTTAAAAACCTGTCTGGTCGCAAAGAAAAAGTGAGGTATGGGATGCTTTATAATAAGATTTAGTTTTGGTCATCCAGGGCTAAAGACAAGTAAGAATTTTCTAAGTGAAGAATGAGAAAGAGAAACTTCTAGGGAGAGGGAGTATCATGTGAAATTTCTAAGGCAATAGGTGGATGATTTGCCCTCTCCTCAGGGGACATTTGGCAGTGCCTGGAAACATTTTTGATTGTCACAAGGCAGAAGTACAACTGGCATATAGTAGGGAGAGGACTGGTATACTGCTGAGCATCCTGCAATGCACAGCATTGTCCTACACAACAAAGAATAATCTGGCAGTAAATTATCAGTAGTCCCGAGACTGAGGAACCCTGCTCTAAGGCCAGAAAGTGCCTTCATATAAGAATCAAAGAAGACCCCTATAACTAGCTCTTATTATCACAACATTATTAAAACAGGTAGGCTCTAGATCATGTAGGGCTTCATAGGCTTAATTTGATTGTATGCTAAATTCACATAAAGTCACTGAAGGATTTTAATAAGGATGTGGGTGAGAGCCTGGGGGAGAGGTGGGGTTGGTAAAACTTGATTTATATTTATTTGGAAGAGATTATTATAATGGGAGTTTCAGTTGAGGCACATTCCAAAGAGAGGTGCTAATACAGAACCAGTTTCAAGACAGTTAAAGCACTCCACCACACCAAAGGTATAAAAGAGCCAAGGGGTGGAGATTGGAAGAATTTCCAAGAGGATTTCTCTGGAGGGAGATACTCTGTCAGGTGCACTTCAGTCCTCCCAGTAAAGCCAATCCCTGCTAACCCCACCTAACCCAAAAGTGGGAGGGGAGGTTTAAGAAGCTCACTTAGAGATCTTTATACGTGTCCACTGCTTTGCAGCAAGCACATCGTGTGTGAGTCAGGTCTGGGTGAGGTAAAGGGCGGGAAGCTGACTAAAGTGGCTATTGATAATAGAACAGAAGACTGCAGTGTGTGGTCTCTGAGTTCATCAGGCAGACATGTAGCCTGAAGGCTAGATGTGTGAGCTCTGCAGAGAGGAGAGGGAATACCATGAGCTGCTTTGGGATTGTTTTGAGTCTTTCAGAAAGAAAAAAGTCACCTCAGCAGAACGATTATGGAAGTTAGATGGGCAGCCGTCCACTGGATGTGGAGGAGGTCAAAATGAGGAGTGGCAAAGCCCTTGACCATGCCAAGGATTGCAGCAGAAGTATCTTTAGTGTTAGGGGTAAAGGGTGGAGGACTGTACAGGGAGGAATCTCTGAGAAAATGAAAGCAAGGAGGGCTCAAGAGCACAGTCAATGTTAAAAATATGACAAAACTAGAAAGTACTAATTGAAGTTGTGATACAAATCAAGTAGAACTATCTCTTTACCTCTTATCCTACCTGGTGCTCTAAATCGGAAGAGTCAGAGAACATGGATAATAAGGTGGAGCAGGAAGAAAAGAAGTCCTAGGTGAGAAATGAGGAAAGAACCTTCCCCTCTTCCTTATCAACTTTCTTCTTTCATCAGTCGTGAACTAGGACAGGGGAGACATTTCAGCCTTAGGTTAGGAGTTTTGATGAAACTAACATTTTAATTAATGAACTGAAACTTTATTTTGAACAAAAAATTAATTCTATAGAACAAATTTAAAGACAAATTTCAAAAATGATTTAGTGTGTGATAATGCTTCAACCAGTTTGATTCAATATAACAGTAACTTTCACAAATTGAAATAATGAAACACAACATGGCTCCTCTTTGGAGAATAGTCTGGGAGTGGAGCAACAATGTTTGAAAATGTATGTTAGAGCATGTTTCAACATGATAGGAAGTGGTATGCCAAGACAATAAACAACCCCAGAAATAAAGGTGACTGAAAACCACAAAATATCTCTTTCATGTTCCGACCACAAAGTATCTCTTTCATGTTCCAAGTTCTTTGCAAGGGCAGGGGAACATTGTTTACTCTGTTCAATCAAGAATCTAAGTCAAGGGGCACCTGGGTGACTCAGTTGGTTGAGTGTCCAACTTGTGATTTTGGCTCAGGTTGTGATCCAGCCCCAGGTTGAGCCCCACGTGGCACTCATTGGAGAGTCTGCTTGAGATTCTCTCCCTCTGCCCCTTCCCCTCCCCACTCTCTTTCTCCCTTTCAAATAAGTCAATCTTTAAAAAAAAAAAGAAAATCCAAATTGATAGCACAGCCACATATTTGAACCTTGCCATTCAGTGTGAAAGAAAAGAATTCCAGAGGAGCTCACCTTGGCAATTAAATGTTCCACTCCTGAAATGACTCACATCATGTTTATTAACTATCACCTCTTGGGACAGAAGTAGCCTCGGTCAGAAAGGTCGTTGGTCAGAAGTTAACATAGGGTGTAATATTAGCGTCAGTTGTGTAATACAGTGATTCAACACTTCCATACAACACCTGGTGCTCATCGCAAGTGCGCTCCTAAATCCCTGTCACCTATTTTACCCATCCCCCAATTTCCTCCCCTCTGGTGACCATCAGTTTTCTATAGTTAAGAGTCTTTTTCTTGGTTTGTCTCTCTCTCTTTTTTTTTTTTTCCTTTGCTCATTTCTTTGTCAAATGCCACATATGAGTGAAATCATATGGTATCTGTTTCCCTCTGACTTCACTTAGCAAATGGCAAGAGTCCATTCTTTTTTATGGCTGAATAATATTCAAAGTTAAGAATATTCACCATTTGTATGTTTTCTAAGAAAGTATATGAGTACTAAAACAACGTGAATATATAAAGTGATAGATTAATATAATACATACAAACATGATTTGGTACCTGCTAATTGCTCTAGGAAATGCTCTAAGAAATCATCAGTATGTGTAAATCCTATTATACACATCTCTCGTAATGGTACAGATATCACAAAACAAGTAAAAGCCAAGTCACAAGGATGCAGATACTTACGACTGCAGTGCTTTGGCATGTGTTGCTTTTTCTTTTTTAAGATTTTATTTATTTATTTGGCAGAGAGAGAAAGAGGGGGAGACAGCAAGCACAAGCAGGGGGAATAGCAGGCAGGAGAGAGGCAGACTCCTCACCGAGCAGGGAGCCCGATGCGGGGCTGCATCCCAGGACCCTGGCATCATGACCTGAGCTGAAGACAGATGCTTAACCGACTGAGCCACCCAGGCATCCCTGGCATGTGTTTCTTAAACTCATTGCTGCTTGTTACCACAAGTTATGAGTTATTTGCATTACAGGCTGTGTTGTTAATTGTATGTTCCTTCACATATTTTTTAATTATTTCTATTTTTTAACACAATAAAGGATATAATTATGAAAATATATTGCTTTCTAAAGGAAATTTTTGAAGAAAACATCAAGTTTAAATTTAATATTTAGGGGGCACCTGCGTGGCTTAGTTGGTTGGGCATCTGCCTTCGGCTCGGATCATGATCCCAGGGTCCTGGGATCGAACCCTGAGTCAGGCTCCCTGCTCCATGGAGGTCCTGCTTCTCCCTCTCCTTCTGCTACTCTCGCTGCTTGTGATCTTTCTCTCTCTCTCTCTGTTAAATAAAGAAATAAAATCTTTCAAAAAATAGTTTAAAAAATAAATGTAATATTTAGGTTTCAAATCTATCTTTAATAATAATTCATTATTATAAAAGATGCCTAATAACAATATGAGATACGATGAAATCCCTTTTCAGTTTGTATTATTTGTGGAATTGAGAAAAGACTAGGATTTGGCTTCAAGTAAAATACTTGAGGGTTAAATCCCACCCATAAAATGTAATCAACTCTAATTTTGTGAATTCTCATTAGAATAGCAAAATAAATATCTGACTGTAGCTCTATGTATTTTGTTCTCAATCTATCATATCTATTAAATGGTAAACTGCGTTTGTCTTCTCAATTTAAATGAGAACAATTATTTTCTTTCACATGGATTTCATGGAGATATATGAAAACACAAGTTGAAAATTGCATTTGTGATCTAACGTGATACATGCTGATACCAAATGACTTTGAAAAAGAAATAAAAAATAATTTACTTCAAGATCTGTCATTTATGACACCTTGGGGATTTTTGTTGATCCTTGAGGTTGCAAATACAATCATAGTCAGGACTTTTAACCTGGGTTTATATAGTTGTGGGCACTGTCAGTAGATTTCAAGGAGACTATAAAATTTCTGAAATTTTAGGCATGATCCTTTACATATGAATCATGTGTATGTTTTAGGAAAGAAGGTTCATGATTCTTATCAAATTCTCAAAGTATCATGGCCCACTGAAAATTAAGAACTGCTGCTCTTTTTACCTTATGTAATTCATAAAGCTAACTACAGACTAATTGGCTCAAGTGTCTAGATTGTGTGTGTGTGTGTGTGTGTGTGTGTGTGTGTTTTACAGGTTTATTTTTACAAAAGTGGGAGAAAGGACTTTTTAGCACTTCACTAGGATTTCTGCATACATGGTAAACAATTGAGAATGCTAAGCCGTATTAAGTTGGGGATGATGGGGAATTCAAGTTGATTCTAGTGTTAGTAGAAATCTCATACATCATCTTTACCTATGATTCCAGGTTCTTGCTTTTGTATTATTTGCAAATGTTTAAAAATGCAATCATTAATAATCATGGGTATAGATATGGTCCATGTTTTATACTAGCATACAGAAGAAGGTCAATATTTTGTCAAGTCCTCAGCTGTCAATTCTTTTTCTGTGATACAGAATTTGAATTATACTGGTGGTTCTGGGCTGGCCTCTGCCACTATACTTCCATCCTAATTCATATTTTGGATATCACTCCAACAATGACTGAGGGAGGCATGAAGCTGAGGATTGCAATGACAGAGACCATAGTCTTAGAAAACATAGTCATATTGACTGATGCTGAGAAGTCTTGAGTCCAATCTCATGTCTGGCATAACTTCCAACAAATTTAGATTTGGCTTCTTCATCTACTAGAAAAAAAATTCTGCAATGCTTTTCTGTACTAAAAGTGGAAGTCTACAAGTAATAATTTTATTCCCGTCATTTATTCTTCAAATATTGAGTGTTTATAAGTCTAAGGCGCTATGAAGGAGATTAAAATGAAATTGGCAGGGATAACCCCTACCCTCAAGATGTTGACTGTCTAGGAGGAAACCCATAAATGTTCTTAATATTTTAAAGTGGTAAGTTTCAAAAGAAAGATACATATTTAATGTTTATAGCCAGTGTCATAAAGTGGTGTTTGGACTACCAAATATATTCCTTTATGTGACACATTTGCAGATGGTGACCTTCTATATGATAATCTTGGTGCATTTCCTTAGCAAATTCTGTTTTTTTCTGAAGTCTGTTTCTCCACGACTTTTGGTTCTTGAGATTTATGCTCCTGTGCAGTCTGGTCCTAAGCTTCATTAGCACCTGATTTACCATGAGTGCAGATGGTTATTGGAAATAAAAAGTCAGCCATTTCCTATGATTAAATCTCTCCTGGGCTGCATCTCTCTCACAGCTATTTCCTTACTATTGCATATGATTCATTTGCAAGCAGAACAGTGATTATGATATGATTGTTAAATCTAAAGTGGAAAGGAAAGTAGATTATTAGAAAAAGTCTAGTAGCTTATTAATATATATTATGTGCTACAATGAAATGATTTTACTAAAGTATTAGCAAGATGATAGATTTATGGATGATGAGAGAAAATTACTCTATTGTGACGATTGAATGTAACAAAAAGAATTCAGAATTTTTCTTTTCTTTCTTTTTTTTCTTTTTGTTTGCCTTTCTTTAAGGGGTTATTGCTTAAATCAGTAATCTCTCCAAATGTGTCCTCTTCATTGTCACTTGCCTCTACTTTGGGCGATAATATTATTGTGAGTCTAGAAGGCAAAGGAAGGGAACTTCAGGGTTGTTAATGGCAAAATCTGTGTTTTCTTAACTGAGAGGAAAGCAAAAGTTGGTTTCCAAAAGAAATATTTCACTAGTTTTATCTGATTGGAAATAATCATTACTTTTTCACAAGGCACTTTTGTGAAAACAGTAAGAGTTTGGAAATTTCATCACACTTTAAGAATTTTGCATAGTCTCTACATTATACTGAATTAATAAAGTTGATGACCACATAGTACAGAGCCAACAAATAGAAGAGAAACTTGTTGATTTGCCTGGATATTACTATATTGATTTGCTCTATCATACTCTTTTCTTCAAAGTAAAGGTCTAGTTTTTCAATTGAAAGACAAATACAACCACAATCACTGGAGCTCATTTCTCTCTCATTCATTTCCATTATTATATTTATTTAGTTTCAACTCAGAGGGTTTGAATACACAAAGATTCTGAAGAATGAAATTCAGCTATTGCTTTGGTGATCTTTTTATAACATGTTTTGCTGCCATTTCCTCAATGTTCATACGCCAATAATTGCATCAAAGAACATCCACAGACCAAAGAAATATAAATATTATATATGCACTGCTACTAACAGTATTCATCATAAGACACATAGGCTATACAGATAAATACCTGCCCCTAACATGCTAGTACAATCTTACAATGTCTCTTCTAGGCTCTTCGGCCTTCTTTCATTTAGTTTTAGGTATCTGCTTTCTACCACAATGCCTTTGTGCTTATAATCACCTGTGCCAGAAATGAGCTTCCCTCCCAGTAATTATAACTTCTCGTGAAGTATCTTTACTTTTCCTTCTGCCTCATATTACCATAGCAATTTCACAATATTTGTGTATTTGAGAAATTCCTATCTTTTCCACTATACTGTAGGGCAAGGACTGTAAGCAGAGCTATGGAAAGTTTTACTGACTTTTGTATGTGTTGTGCTTAGCACATTATAAGATATGTAATATCTTTTTGTGTCTTTTCTTCATTTTAGCAACACATCAAACTTTGTGACTTAAAACAACAGCAGTTTATTATTTCTTGTATTTCTGTGAGTTGGCTGGGCAGCTCTTCAGCTTCAGGAAACCAATGGATGAGCAGGGTTCAACTTGTATATTGGATCTTCCTCCTCACATCATTTTCCATCCTGGGCCTCTTCACAGCATTGAGTCCTTGGCACAGTGCTCCAAGAGGGGGGAAAGTGGCATTTACAAGCCCCTTGAGGCCTAGGCTCTGGAACTTGCACACCATCACTTCTGCTTCATTCTGTTGGTCACAGTAATTCCCTAAGGCCCAGGTTCAAGGGGTTGGAGAAAGAGACTTACCTCCAGAAGGGAAAAGTGGCATAGTTCCACTGCATAGGGGCATACATACAGGACTGGGAAGAATTTGTGTCCATTAAATAATCTACATTGTGTTAAATACTACTTTAATTATTTAATATAACTGTCATTTAATTTTGAAGTCCAGGAATTGGCTGATTAAAATGTTTATATTTTGTTATGTTTGTTTTGGGCTTTTATTTTATATATACTCTGCTCTAAGAATAAGAGTTGGAGAGAGTGGTTTATTAATTCAAAGGGAGAGTAGACAATCTAATCTCACATTTAGACAAATAATGGCTATGAGCAATATGAAAATAGGAACTTTATTTTAATCATTGATGAATTTGCAGCAACTAAAACAGTGCTTGGCACGTAAGAGATTTTCAGTAAGTATTTGTTGAATGAATGAGTGAACACAGCTAATAGACATTCCTTTTTGTTTTTTTCTTTCATGTTCCTAAGGAAGTTGCTTTTTGTTTTCATCTGTCTCAAATGATTAGGTTCTAAATTTTTAGGGAAATAGCTGAATGGGAAGTAGAGTTCCTACTCACATATGTGATTTTATGAATCCATGATAATGAACTCTGGCGAGATTTAGCGACACTAAAACATATTATATAATTATGAATAATCTTGTTATTTTATGAATATTTGACCATTCACTAAAAAGTGCCTCCAAGAAATTTTCTTTTCGTATTGATGGATGCAAAATGACAATGAGATATTCTCTCTAATCTGTATAATCTGTTCAGAATAGGAAACATCTCTAAATGAGTCATTAACCTAAATGAGTGACTATAAATATCCAATACTATTCAGAATGTAATGACTTCAACACTGTATCTAGGTTCAGATTGTAGTACCAGTTTTGTGGACAAGGATCTCATTTTGTCTACCTCAGTTGAAAAATGAAGATGCTTTTTATTTAAATTCTGGAAAACAATGCAACTTGTTCCTAAGTGTTTTAATATAGCAAAAAAAATGGTGATTTGTTGATTTGTTTATGGTAATATTGGTCATATAAATTGAAAATAGTTTTATCTTATAAAATATTTCCAAATGGATTTCATCTTCATTTATTATCTGTTTATATGAGCATGATTTCAAATAGAAGGAAACAGTATGGGCTAGGCATATTTTTAAAATAAAATAGTAGATAATAGTAGAGAGAAAAAGAGAGGAAATGTTTCTTTCACATGTCTTAGAATTATCCAACATGTACTTGAATATACCAGCACAATGATAAATCTCCAAATTATAAAGTCTACTTCTGTCAATTAGTTTATGTACAAGTCAGCCTGAATATTTTATATAAGTTATAGCATATTTACTATAAACAAAAACAGATCATGGTATTTCAGGGAGTCATCTGGGTCCCTTAAGATATAAATCAGTGACAAAAAATGCAATCTAAGTAAGAATGGATTTACTGACTCAGGTGTTAGACTATATAATTCTTCAATTTGATTAAAAGTACCAATATTTTCAATATAACTCAAATATCTGATTCCTTTCCATATCATTTTTATACACAATAATTAATGTGTTTGTAACACCACTCCTCTGTAACACTGGAAAAAGGAGAATTGTCCCCTTTTTTTTAGTTGTAGTGTGAGAGAAGTTTTAAGGTGAACAGCATTTTCAAAATGCAAAGTTATACTTATCACAGAATTGGAAAAGGACTGCTGATGTGTGAAGAAAAACAAAAGGTAAAACACTTAACTAATTTTCAAAGAATAGAAACAAGTTTTATTGAAGTTTTTTTTTTTTTTTTTTTTAAGTTATGAAACCGCAGTAGTCTTCACAGAATAAAGGTAAGGGAAATAATGTGTGAAGGAGCTAGAGAGGTGTAAGTTTTTTCTTTATTTTTGCAAGTTTTATAAAATATAACACCTAAAAATTGGTTAAGAGAAACATTAAAATGCAACCAGGTATAATGTGTTCTAATGAACATAATTACTAATTTAAAATTACTCTATAATACTGACTGTAGTAATAGAGAAGTATTAATGGTCTTTTCAGTGATGGAAAGTAAATCTGTTTTCAAAAATATTTGTATAATATCTTTTTCCTCATGTTGAACTCCTAATGTATTACGAAGCTGTTTTGTCTAGTGATTTGTCATTCATATTTTAATATGCAAAGCAAATGTCATTAAACAGAGCTATTTAATAATGCGAACTCCTTGTAGTGCTTAAATGTATAAAGTTACCAGTCAATTTATATTCTGGTTGTAGGAGTTGTCCATGAGTCAGGACAAAAAACGGGAACTGTCTTTACTGTAAGTCTGCTGAAACTTTTTTGCATTTAATTAATTTCCCCAGAGCTAAGTAGGTACATTTTAAGTATCTGTTGAACTATTTTAACACTATGTTCTTATAACTGGTGCTTAAATAATTGGTTTAGAACATTCAGTAAAAGCAAATAGGACAGAGAAAAAGAGAGAGAGAGGGTGACAGAGACAGAGAGACAGAAAAAGTGAAAGAGAAGGAAGGAGAGTCAGTTGGTAGATGGCAGAAAGAGAGGGGGTGAGCAAGCAATTCTTTCACTATCTAGCTCAACATACTCCATTCATTTTATCCAGCGAATTGTCCCTGCTGCCTCTGAAGGCTCTTTGGGCTCCCTGGCAGGCCTCCCAGCGGGCAGTATTTTACGCGTGTGATTATAGTCTCATCCTCATTTTGGTAAATGCAAAAGCATAATTGTATCATGGCACTCTGAAGTGATTAGGCTCTTACTCATTTGCTCGTTTACCAAGTAATAAATTCTATATATCACTTAAAATACAGGAGAGGAGGTGGTAATTCCTTACCAGGGATTAGAATACAGTTCCATCATTCAGGACATCAAATCCGTAGACATCAAAATCCATGAAAACCAAATTAACTCCCAGATTGCTTGGTAGTCATGGAATTAGAACAAGGCAAAAAGGGGACGCCTGGGTGGCTCAGTCGTTAAGCGTCTGCCTTCGGCTCAGGTCATGATCCCGGGGTCCCGGGATCGGGCTCCCTGCTCGGTGGGAAGCATGCTTCTCCCTCTCCCACTCCCCCTGCTTGTGTTCCCTCTCTCACTGTGTCTCTCTCTGTCAAATAAATAAATAAAATCTTAAAAAAAAAAAAGGCAAAAGGGATGGGTTGAGGAACTGTGTTAGAGTCTTTGGAAAACCTGACCAATCTCCTTCCTTAAGAAGTCTTGTTATTCCTTTTTTTTTTTTTATGTTATGTTAATCACCATACATTACATCATTAGTTTTTGATGTAGTGTTCCGTGATTCATTGTTTGCATATAACGCCCAGTGCTCCATTCAGCGTGTGCCCTCTTTAATACCCATCACCAGGCTAACCCATGCCCCACCCTCCACCCCGAACCCTCAGCTTGCTATTCCCTTTTATTGTGTACCTGTTTACAGCATCCTGTAAACCTTTGTTTTAACACTTACAACTATTAATTTGAAATAATTTAATATATTTTCCTGACTAGAAATTAAGTGTTGTGCAAGCAGAGATTTATTTTATGTACAAATGTAATTCCAATGCCTTTTGTAGTACCATGCCTAGATTAGGTGCTCAGAATATTGAATAAATGATGTTCCTATCCCACTAGAGAGAAGAGCAGTCTAGCTTTTCCTGATATAGAGTTAAGTATAGAGACATGCTAATTCTCACATTTGTAGTGCTTCTGTATTTTTTTTATTTTTTAAAGATTTTATTTATTTGAGAGAGAGAGAGAGAGAGAGAGAGCATAAGCAGGGAGGAGGGACAGAGATAGAGGTAGAAGCAGGCTCCCTCATGAGCAGGGAGAACAATGCAGGACTCCATCCCAGGACCCTGGGATCATGACCTGAGCCGAAGGCAGACGCTTAACCGACTCAGCCACCCAGGTGCCCCTCCTCTTTTTGTTTTTAAACATACTGAAGACAGTGTTCGTGTAGTAGCCACTTTCTAATTATGAATAAAATAATATAAATAAAGCATAGCTTTCTTTTATGTTGAGGCATACAAGGCTTAATTACATTTTGACTATCAATTTTGGGTAGGCCCTAGATATTCCTGTTTTTATTAGTGAAAAATACTGTATCTTAAATATTTCTACAGTGATCTCAGATATTCTGGTGTATTTCATCAATTCACATATCACCAGGTGACTCTGTTTCTAAGTTATTGAATATATGATATGGGCTAAAGTAAGACTTACGAACTTACTAGCTGCTTAATAGTCATTACAGAGTTCATTGAATATAATAAAAGCATCAGGTACAAATGGAGACAGTTCAAAAAGGGATTTTATTTTTAGTTTTTTTCCAAAATTATTTCAAATATATATACATGGAAATAATTCTTAGAAAATTCGGGGGGGGCAGCAAGTCAAATGACAAGAGCAAATTCAGTTATAGTGTCATGTCTAGTCAAAAGATAAGCACGAGTCATTATGCTGAATAGAAATTGTCCTTCTTAACTCCTTTATTTGTTACCATAGAATTTCACATCTAGAAAAATAGTATTGTATGACAAATAGATGACCTCATTTAGATTTTTCAAATATCTCATTCATAATAACTTATGTGAAAATTCTCTTATAAACAAAAATGAGCTGTGCATCAGCTGCAAGTAACAGACTACACAAAATAAATCAAAGTTTGTTTATAAATATCACATGAGTAGAAATCCAGAGATGGACTGTTTTAGAGTTGGCTGATAAGGCAGTTAACTCTCTCAGGGATCTGGGTTAGCATCTCTGGGTTCCCTTGCCTTTTCCTTCGTGTTGGCAAGATGGCTGCTCCATTTCCAGTTATAACCTCCTTACTTGACCACATGCAAAAACAGGAAAGGAGGGGCAAGTTTTCACTTTGTGTGTGTCTCTTTACCAGAGTAGAAAATCTTTCATAGAAACCCACAGTGTACTCCCTTCGGGTCCCATCAGTCAGCTCTAGATTCCATTGTTATCTTTAGTTGGCTTATTTCAGGAGAGGGGAATAAAAGTTCTTTTAAAATAGAAATATGAACAAAGGAGTCATCTAATGATGACCTATCTGACCTCTAACATTTCCCTTTTGGCTTAGAAAAAAAGCTTCAGGTGATGCTGCATTCATTATTGTATTTAATGAGAGACAGTATGGCAAAAGAGCTAGGATTTCTTGAGTTAGGTTATGCTCCTTCCTATGTGATGTTGGGAGAATGAGTTCTCAGCCTCACTGGGTTCACCTGTGATGGTGCTGTGCTCAATAACAGTAGCAATTATTGCTATCACAAATTTCATTTAATCTTTCTAACAATTTTCTTAGAGAAACTTTTAATATTATGAAATATTTAATAGTAAAGATCTAATTATTATTGAAAGATATTCTGTTGTAAACATGCTTTGACATTGTTTACACATTTTATAGGTTTAGTTTTACATTTTATATAATTATTAATTTATCACTACTCTTTGAGAACTTACTCTGTATATATACTTCTTTGGTATGGACTTTGCAATGTGGCATCAGTAGTGCTTTTGTACTTTTCCATTGTAATTCTCCTAATTATTTCTAATAAAAAAGAGAAAATATTTAGGAAAGAAATAATCGATTTGCAATACTATAGAAAGTTCTTATATATGAAATCACTCCTATATCACCGCATATTCTTTCTTTTATAAAGAGAATGAAAAAATAATTGAAAAATCATACTGAAATTTTTTGATCTTTGGATGTATCCTTTTGTATGAGAAACTTCTTTACTTATATAAGTAATTCAGGTTAAAAATTGTATTTTTAGAATATCCATCATTTTTTTACAAACTAAGATGGAGTATTATATGATTCTTTCTGAAGTTTCTATAGCTTGTTTCGTTGTCTTCGAGGGACTTACCAAGCATATCTTATGAATAAGCATTAGATACAAGCATTTTTTATATGTCATTTAAAAAAATTGTATCTTTACCTATTGTTTGGAGAGATGAAAAATGTTTGCTCTCTTTGGTATGAATACAAAATATCCCCACTGTAGTCATTATAGCTGTGATGCTTCCTCATGAAATAATATTATCAACATTATTCACTTGCTATGAAAGGAGTATAAATTGTTATTTAAAAAACAACAACATGGGTTTCAAGGTATCAGTCAAATGTGTAGTATTTGATGATATAGATGTATGGTCACCTCTGCCACTAGTATGTTCTTATGGGTAGTAATTGCCATAAAATTATAGTTTCAAATTTCTTTTTTTAATTTTATTTTTTTAAAGATTTTATTTATTTATTTGACAGAGAGAGAGCACAAGCAAGGGGAGCTGCAGGCAGAGGGAGAGGGAGAGGGAGAAGCGTGGGACTTGATCCCAGGACACTGGGATCACGACCTGAGCTGAAGGCAGATGCTTAACTGACTGAGCCACCCAGGCACCCCATGTTTGAAATTTCTATAAGCAAATATAACTCTTTATATACTTAAATCTTTTTTTAATATTTTATTTATTTATTCATGAGCAACAGAGGGGGAGAGAAAGAGAGAGAGAGAGAGAAGCAGAGGGAGAAGCAGGCTTCCCGCCGAGCAGGGAGTCCGATGCGGGACTCGATCCCAGGACCCTGGGATCATGACCTGAGCCGAAGGCAGACGCTTAACCATCTGAGCCACCCAGGCGCCCTATACTTAAATCTTTGATACTATGATTTTTTTATAAACTGGAGTAAAAGTTGCCACTCATTCCAAAATCTCAAACTTTGAACCATTTATTTTTTCACAACCATTTATTAGTGTTGGTATAGTTACCAATCAAAAGAAAAAAGGAAAAGAAAGAGAAAGAAAGAAGAAAAGAAAAGGAATAAAGAAAAAAAAAAGAAGTTGCTCATTTCATTTGCTTGGGTATGGTGTTCATTCTTAGCAAATGCCTATTACTCTAGTCCATACAGATGACAGTTGACCGATTTCAAGAGGTGATAAACTGCAGGTGTCCCCAGCCATTACCCCTCTGTTAACCTATGGTCAGTTGTGGCCCTAACGCGGACCTGCTGCCCTGCCACCCTGCTGTCCGGCCGCCCCTACCGGCCCCTACCCACCCCTACTGGCCCCTACTGTCCCCCACCCTACCCCGTGAGTGCTTTTTCCACTGGGGGGTGGGGTGGGCTACTACTCGGCTTGTGGTGTCTTTTTAAACATAATACCTCACTACGTTTCGGAATAAATGAGTAACCTTATAACCAATGTTATGTGTAATGCCTTTTGAGAGTGAAAACAAATAAAAGTGAATAGATCCTATGACATAAATGTCCCACTTTCAACACTGACCCTATCGCTGTGAGCCACGAGTACTGCAGCTCTTGTCACGGGCATTGTTAGACAAGTTTACAATTCCTGCTCTGCTCCTAGCTTATTCCATAGAATTGGGAGACTGAATTTTACCATTAAAGTTAGAGAGTTGTTAGAAACCTTGTTCTCCACGAGACAATAATTTTCAAACCAGATTTGAAGTTAACTGTTGAAATACTTTCGTAACAGGACAAAAGTGAAAGAAAGCTAATGAAAAAGATGAGATTTTTGAAACATCCTTAATGATTAGAAAAGTGTATTGGTTTTAAATCCTTCTTAACCCTAAGCTACTTAAGACCTTGTGTGTTTACTTTCATATGAAAAGCAATGATCAAAAGGGTTTTATTTTCTACTCTGATGAGCATGTTATCCATATAATGTAGATAGAATAGCTTAGTTAAAGGGACTTGAAAAGGGGATTCAGGTGTCTAATAGAAGGCTTTTCAGTTTTATACATATTAAGTAGTAATATATTAGTAATTTTATATGTATTTATAATATAATAAAAATAAAAGCAAGACATTTCTGAGAAAAAAAAGTTGACCTTTAAGAGTAATTTCACTGAATTAAAACTTTCTTCTGTGTGTTTATGACTTTTGAGCTTTCTACAGCAAGATAAATGAAGCAGTTTGACCCCTCTCTGAATGTTGCATCTTCATTAGAAATGAGCTTAATATCTAATTAGGCTCTTTGTTATTCTTTTTGGGAAATGTACTAGCCAATTCATGTTCCGTTTGTTTGTTTTATGTTTGCTGCATTTACAATACTTAGCAGACTAAAACCAGATCAAAAGACATGTATACCAGGAAGAAAAATTCCAAGGAAAGTATATTGCTAGAACTTAAATTACGTATTTGAAAGTTCAGAACTTAGAAAACTAAATGTTACCTAAATTTCATAATGATGAGAATGATTCTTTGCTTGAATAAAATTTCTGATCATTTACATTTCCCTGAGGATATGTAAAAGAGGCAAAGCTACTATTAGTAAGAAAATCTTGATAAATGTGCGCTAATTTTTTTCTGAATTTTTACCTGAACATCTGGTAACCAAGCACTTTAAATATTAAAATGAAACTTGTAGACTTACAATTAAATTCATTGAAATAGGATTTAATATATTAATTAAAATTATAATAGTATGAATAACTTTTTTGTAGGAGATTTGTCATCATACCTACAATCACAAAACCTGTCTAAGAATACAATAAATTTGACTTTGGTGTGGCTATTTCATAGGGTGTCAAACATCCAGATATCTTACTCTTAAAGTCCAAAGCTATAGGTTCTCTTTGACAAATTTGAGTTTGAATTATTTGGATCATTTTCTAATGTGAGCCATAAAAATAAATAGCATACATGTTTAAATGTGCTTTTTTGCATTTCTACAACCTAAAGACCAGTTTGGTTGAAAAAATAAAATTTAACAGCTCTTAATTTGTCATGTGGAATCTGATTCTATGTGTTTTTTATTACCTCCATATATTTATCTAAGTGAAACATAAAACGGTTGTAATAATGGAGAATTTAAAGCAGCTTTTGCACATGAGCAGTAATGCTAACTAATACGGTGAGTAAAGGCTGAATGTAAATTCTCAGAATTTCTTTTTTTGTGATGTATTTACTAAAGTTGGTATATTTTGGTTAGCTGATACAAGCTCCCCATCATCCTAATTAAGCTATGAAGAATTTTGATGGGTAGAGTGGAAAAAAATAGGGAGTAATCATTTATGTGCAATAAGAAGTCTTGTGTGTATATGTGTGTGTGTGCATATGTCTGTGTGTCTGTGTGTGTGAATATATATATATATATATTCAAACTGCAATACAGTATTCATTATATCCCTGATAGAACCTGTCATAATATAAACCCAAAGCCCTTCTTTTGCTGGAGTAATGCTCTGATATTCCCACATGTACACTTAGAAATAACTTGGGTATGGCAGAAATTAGTACAATCTAGTAATACGATTAGATTCCTATCGGTGCTACCTCACTTACGCTCCTTGGATTGAGCCTCTCTTCTCCATTTCCCTCCCTACTTGGTTGAGGCCTTCAGTGAGACTTCATTTGTACTATTCCAACAGCCACATTTCTGTTCACACTACTAGCATTCAACATTTTAGCCCTCTTACTCATTTCTGCTAAACTTGTTGCTCATATAACAGAACTGGCCATGTCACTTGACTGGTAATAAACTTCTGTCAGCATCCTATTAATCTAGAATATCAGGTCCAAACCCCTTAACTTGACATACACGTTCTGAAACAGACCCTTGTTAGCTCATACCCAGCATTCTCTTAAGTCATTCTGCACTCCTAAAACTGCCCAGAACTTGTCTTTCTTCGTTTGCCTCCTTTGACTTAACCAATTCAAATGTCACCTTCTCTTCTAAAGCTCTCTGGACCCTCCCAGGTAAAAGTAGTTGACACACTGAAATGTTTCCCCATAACATTTGGCTCATATTTTTGTAGAGCATTAACTTTTTAATGAACTTATGTGCCCATCATCTTACAACATTCTGAGTTCCTTGGAGACAAAGATAATTGTATTCATATTTATATATTTAGAACTTATTACAGTAGCATATGGAAGTTGCTGTCCTTGCTAAATATTTGTTGAATGAATGAATGGATGAGTAAATGAATCCAGGAAGGTCTGGATAAAATGCTAACGCAAAAATGTTACCAGAAAACTTGCTGAATGTAGAAAGACAATTCCAAACAGTCATAAAACATCTGCTTATTATTATTCTAAGGTTGTCTCAAAACTACTGCATATGACGAATATTTCTCTCTCAATTACTGAATAACATGTTTTCATCAGAATGATGAGTCAATAGGAAAATATTTTTAATTTTTGTAACTTCAGTCAGTGAATAAATTTGTAAAATTACATATATTCTCTGAAGCAGATATTTGCATTAATATAAATTTGCATGTAGGCTTAGGCCCACAGATCTTGATGTTAAATGTTTGCCCCTGTTCTATCAAATTAGCTATCATCTATTTTTAACTACTCAGATATATGAACTCAGGTCATAACTCAAGGAAAATATTCTCTAGAAAAGAATGAGGGTTCATGGTACCAGAATCCTAGGAATAGGAAATTTTCAGATTACTGGCACAGGTAAGGCAATTGATACAAGAATGGCTAGTGAAAATCTTGTAAGGAAATAAGATCTTGTACGAGGCTGTATTACTGACTATGTCTAGGTAAATGAGATTACTTTTATAATTTGTAGTTTCATATCACAGAACTCTATTCAACACAGTGTAATAATGAACACTGAATTAGGTTCCATATTGTTTTCCATAACAAATAATAGGGCTGAATTAAATAGTAAGGTCCTTGCCAAATGTATTTTTAATTGCTGAAATGTTTTATGTTGTAATGTGAAAAGCACATTATCAATATTTCTAAGTCAAAAAGAATATAATATGAGAGATTTGAATATGACAAAAATTTTTGTTTTGCCTGTATGTGTGAAAACATGTATCTCCTTTTACCTGTATTTTCTTCTAATTGAGGGCATAACACCTTGTTAAAATATGTATAATTAAGAACTGCATTTTTTTCATGAGAATGAATTTTTAAATCCAGTATTGGGTAATATAAAAACCTAGTCAGTCCTTGTAAAATTACATTAAATGATCATAAATTTATTTACCAGGCACAAAGAAAGAGATGGTTTTGGGTCATGGGAGAAAATAAATTTTGATACTGAAATATTTTAAACCATACTTTCTTTGTAACTCTTGTTATATTGATAAAATACTATTACCACTTCTTTAGTTCTTGTATATTGTATCATAATTTCCCACTATTATTCATAGAAAGGTGGATACTATCTTAAAAAATAATGAATAGTTATCCCAAAGTTACTAAATTTTAGCTTAATGGATAACTACGATTTGTTTCTTTTTAATATGCTATCCAATCATGCCAATTTCTAACGAGTACATGACTATCAAGAAAAATTTAACATAGTTAGCTTAATCTCATTTTTCTCATAAAAAGCCCAATTGTTTTTCTCTTTATGATTATAGAGTGGCAGGTCTAAATCAAGTTGTCTAAGATCAAGCTAAGATTTATAGGCACTAAAATCGTATTTTAAAATCTGAGCAACCAATACATAGAAAAGTCAAAGGTATACTTGAATCTGTCAGATCAACACATTCCTGTAATTCCCTCAGGGGCAATCATACAGTTTGACACCAACATTTAAGCTTTGAAAATTATGTGACCATCTATTACATTATGAATGTTATATGTCCTCAAACCTTTTTTATGACTTATAATACAAGACAGGGCTACTTAATTTTAAAAAATCCCTTCTGTTATTGATAATTGCCTAAGCTGCTTCTTCCTTTCCTTTTTCAGAATGAAGAACAAATTTTGGTATTTTGAGTTTGGCACATCTGAAACTTTCTCAGCCACCTGCAAGAAGCTACATGAATCTGTAGAAATAGAAGTAAGAAAAATTAATTATATTTTGTAATACAATGAAATTACTTGAGTTTGTTTATCAATATGTTTTTGACAGCCCATGTAAGGAGTTACGCTTTGAGCAATCCACATAGCTTTAACTCACAATTCTAAAATTTCATTTCTGTCACTTGTTGGTAGAATAGCACTCTGAATTATTAGTATAAAGTTAAGGTTTGAGTAGGAATTCTTTTAATACAGTATTAAAGGATGAGAGGTGGAACAATGGAGAAGTTTAGAACTCAATGGAGAAGTTACTAGGCATAGTGTGGATAGAAAAATGTAAAATAAAGGAAAGTATTTGAAAAGAAAGAAAAAAATTGCAAGATACATACAAAAAAAAAAAAAAACCAACCCTTATTTTCAGGTCTCAATATCTTATAACCTTTAAAACACAGTTTGCAAAATTTGTACTTACTTTCATGAATAAAGGTTAAAAAAATACTTTTTCCTTCCATTCCCATTCAT
Source organism: Eumetopias jubatus (assembly GCF_037043125.1). Classification (NCBI taxonomy): domain Eukaryota; kingdom Metazoa; phylum Chordata; class Mammalia; order Carnivora; family Otariidae; genus Eumetopias; species Eumetopias jubatus. The sequence continues at coordinate 48,701,784 of NW_028274820.1, read as the reverse complement.
TAACTAGATTTTTCTCAGTTCCTGAGGTTTCCATTTCCCCATTACATTTATAGGAAGTGGAAAAGCCAAAAAGAGAGAGCAAAGACAGCAAGAAAAGACACACTTTGAAAAGATTTGGAGCAAACAGGTCTACCAAAAAATATAGGTACGGTACGACTAAAATTTTTGGAGATGGGTTATAATAGAATATGACTTAGTTTTATTGAGAGATTTTAGGGGGTAAAGAGAAAGGAAAAGTTATATTTTGATGAGTGGCAAAGACAAACCAAAGGAATAGAATTATGAAACCAGAACACCTAATGACTAGCTGATATTATTTGTGAAATATTGGCTTCAACACTTTTCATTTTAAAAATAAATGCATAACTTGTCTACTATGGTCATGAGACCTAAATCATTAGCGGCACGTACTCAGGTAATAAGTTTGGTAAACAAAAGTAGTTATGGACCCATTAGATCATAAAGGCCTGGCTAAGTTTTTCATTATTCTAGCTTCCTAATTTACTGTTAAATGATAATGAGAGCAAAAGTGACACTATTTCAAAATGTAACATTTTTGGAATTTTTGGTGGATAAATTGAAGTAGAAGTAGAATTGATGATCTTGGAATGGAAAATACCCTTCTTGACTGAATCAGATCATAACTCCAAAAAGGAATATAATCACAAAAGATGAAGGAATTGGGGCTCAGCATGGACTTTCTGTGATTAGTATTCATCAAGATTTATATATGTATATCTTTATGTACATCTGTAGAGAGTGATATATTTAGGTAATCATATATATGCATATACATTTATAAAAAAATAAAAATATCCCTTTACCTTCAAAAATCATTACTTTAAAAAATTCTTAATATAGTGGATTTTGATCCTTTCTTACCTTCAGAAACCTATGCTCAAAGACAATCTGTAGCAGAAGGCAAAAATGAAAAAAAATGTATGGCCTCTGGTTGAATGTAGGGTGGATACTCTGAAACCTCTCGCACCTCTCCTTACCTCATCCTACCACTGAATACAGATTGAAAAAAAAGTTGAACTAGGAGAAATGGATGTTCCATGGATAGGAAATCTCAGTATTGTCAAGATGTCAGTTCTACCCACCTTGATCAATTGATTCAAAACAATCTCACCCAAAATCCCAGCAATATGTGTGTGTGTGTGTGTGTGTGTGTGTGTGTGTGTATCAATAAACTGCTTCTAAAGTTTATAAAGAGAGTCAAAAGACCCAGAATGGCCAACGCAATGTTTAAGGAGAACAAAGCTGGAGGGCTGATACTACCTGACTCCAACTCTTACTATAAAGCTACCATAATCAAGACAGTGCAGTGTTGGTTTGAGAACAGATGAATCGATCAGTGGAGCAGAACAGAGAATCTAGCAATAGACCCAACCCATAAATGCACTCAGCTGTCTTTGACAAAGTAAGACAGACAATGCAGTGGAGTAAAGGAGGTCTTTTTTTTAAATAATGGTGATGGAACAACTGGATATTCGTGCAACAGCAACAAAAAATCTAAAAAAATGAATTCACCTTTAACAAAAATGAGCTCAGGTTGGATCACAGACCTAAATGTGAAATGTGCAACTGTAAAATTTCTAGAAGAGGACATAGGAGGAAACCTAAATGGCCTTGGGTATGGTGATGCCTTTTTAGACACAACACCAAAGGCACGATCAGTGGAAAAAATAATTGATAAGCTGGACTTCACTGAAATTAAAAAAACTTCTGCTCTGTCAAAGGCAATGTCAAGAGAATGAGAAAACAAGCCACAAACAGAAAATAATTGCAAAGGTATGTCTGATAAGAGACTGTTAATCCAAAATACACAGACTCTTAAACACTTAATATGGAAATAAACAACCCCATTGAAAAAAATGGGCCAATGACTTAAAGATACATCACCAAAAAAGATATACAGATGGCAAATAAACATGAAATGATGCTCCACATCATGTCATCAAAGAAATGCAAATTAAAACAATAATGAGATACAATTCTGTACCTATTAAATTCCTGAAAACACCAAATGCTGGTAATGATGTAGAGCAACAGGAACTCTCATTTATTGCTGGTGGGAATGCAAAATGGTACAGCCACTCTGGAAGACAGTTTGGTGGTTTGTTACAAGACTGAGCTTACTCTTATCATATGATCCAGAAGTCATGTTCCTTGGTATTACCCAAAGGAGCTGGAAACTTATGTCAACACAAAAACCTGAACATGGATGTTTATAACAGTTTAATAATTGCCAAAATTTTTTAACGCAAGCAAAAGGTCCTTCAGTAGGTGAGTAGAGAAATAAACTATGGTACTTCCAGACAAGGGAATATTATTTAGTGCTAAAAAGAAATGAGCTGTCAAGCCTTGAAAAGATGTGGAGGAAACTAAAATATGTTTTCCTAAGTGAAAGAAACCAATTTGAAAGAGCTGCATACTGTATGATACCAACATATGACGTTCTGGAAAACTGTAAGACAGTAAAAAGATCACTGGTGGCTAGGGGTTGTAGTGGGAGGGCCGGATGAATAAGCAGAGCAAAGAGCATCTTAGGGCAGTTATAATACTCTGTAAAATACAATGATGGTGGATAAATCTCATTATACATTTGTTCAAACCCAAAGAATAAATGGCAAAAGTGAACCCTAACGTAAACCATGGACTTTAGGTGACTGTGATGTGTCAATGTAGGTTCATCCATTGTAATAAATGCACCACTCAGTTGGGGATGTTGATAAATGGGGAGAATGTGCATGTCGAGGGAGGCAGGGGGTAGATGGGAAATCTCTGTACCTTCCCTTCAATTCTGCAGTGAACCTTAAGCTGCTCTAAAAAAATAAAGTCTAGATCTAGAGTATAATATGTATGTCAAAAAATTTTTAAAAAATGATTAAGGAAATATAACCAAGGACATTTGAATGAAAATAACAAGTTATGGGGCTCCTGGGTGGCTCAGTCGGTTAAGTGTATGACTCTTGATTCTGGCTCAGGTCATCTCAGAGTTGTGAATCTAGCCCCGGGTCAGGCTTCATGCTGTCCATGGAGCCTGTGTAAGAGTCTCTCTCTCTTTCTCCCTCTGCCCCTCCCCATCTTCCTGCACGCACACATGCTCTCTCTCTCTTTAAAAAAAAAAAAAAGAAATTATAATGATAAATTGAGTGGTTTTGTTCCACAGAGCTTTTTACATTTTATAGAAAAACTATTTAGAATCTTCTCCAAGAAATCTGGACAACTAGAATAAGTTATTCTTCCTGGGGTCATGCTTCTATAAGCCCTCCAAGTCTGGCTTCCCAGCTCTGCATTTGCTGGCTTATTCTGGTGCCCATTGCATTAGCATTTATAAATCAGAACCAGCACTGTGCCTTCCCCACTTTATTGTTGCATATCTTGAAAATACTGTTATAATGTTACATATTTATCTCAATTCTAAAACTTGGGGAGGTGTATGTGTGTTTGTGTATAGATCGTAATGCAAAACCTGCTTCTCCCCTCACTTTTTAATGAATCCAGTCTATCATATTAGCAAAATATGCCTTTTTACCCTCAAGGTTGCTTTATAATTAGATATAACAAAAACATCAATTTGGAAATTTGATTCTGTTTGCTGTTGCTCCCTACTTGGCCTAAAATTATGCCAACAATGATTTGAAAATATATAACAGAGGATAAAAGTACGAGAGTACCTCAAAAAGATATATGTTTTATTAGCGGCTTCTTCAAAACAAGCTATTTGCTGTGTGACCCTTTATTACACTTTCCTCTTTCATATAGGAAACTTTTTCCAAGGGGGTGAATATTTGGAAAAATTTGAGTATCATGGGATAATAGTTGATAATAATAATAGCTAATGTTTTAGCTCTTATTAATTATACCTGATTTTTGGTATAAGCAATGTATATACATTATCTGATTTAAGTCTTTGTCAAAATCCTATCAGTTAGAGAGATTCTAAAATATCTCCACTATAGAGATAAGCAGATGAGCATTTTATTTAATAACTTAAGAGTAATAAGAATTGTATTGCTGCCAAAATGTTTAAATCTAAGGAAACAAATAAATTGGAAATTATATATACATATATAATAATGTATATACATATATATATATGGCAAGATATATATGATATATATAACATATTCATAATATGCATACATATATATGGTGTGGAAGAGAGATTAACAAAGTTGAAATTTTCAAAGTTAAAAATTTCAGTAATCTTCTAAATTTGTTACAAAAGATAAATAATAGAAGAAAAAACTTTAAATTTACAAAATACTATGTTAAAAGCAAAGTTTGTATTAAACTATTTGGGGCATAGATGTACACCTAAGAATCTCAGGTCAACATCTGGAATTGAAGTTATAAAGTTTGTAGACTTCTAATTTGTTCCATGCACCAGGCAAAATTCATGAGAGAATAAAATAGCCCATTCTCCAAAGTATTTCAGTCTTTTGGTTGTCATTTAGACTGGGAGGGATGGTGTATTTTAAGATTTAGAATATCCATTCTAAAGTACTAGGATTTGTTTTAATGATTAATTACTTCTATAAAACCAAAATGATGTCAAGAATTAACAGAGTGCAAAAAGCATCAGGGATACAAAATAAATTAGGAGGATTCTACAGTTAAGATTGTTATTACCTGGTAATCGGGAAAACACAGAGCTTCTAAAGGCAATGGGGCGGACTTTCATAGCTCATTCTCTGCCCCACCTATCACAATTACCCTGGATGCTCTTTCAACACATATTTAGAGTACCTGAGCCTGGTCTTCACCACACCAAACCACAGTCTGGGGCTGGAGAAGTGAAACTGTGAATGGATATTTTTTTAAACCGCTTTACTGGGCGCCTGGGTGGCTCAGTTGGTTAAGCAACTGCCTTCGGCTCAGGTCATGATCCTGGAGTCCCGGGATCGGGTCCCGTATCGGGCTCCCTGCTCAGCAGGGAGTCTGCTTCTCCCTCTGACCCTCTTCCCTCTCGTGCTTGCTATCTCTCATTCTCTCTCTCTAATAAATAAAATCTTTAAAAAAAAATTTTAAAAAATAAACCGCTTTATTGAGGCATGGTTGACGTACAAAGGGCTGTACATATTTAATGTATACAACTTGATGAGTTTGAGTATATGTACCCATGAAACCATCATCACAATCAGTGACATCATTATATCTATCACATGCCCTTTGTGTGTGTGTGCACACGTGTGTGTGTGTGTGTGTGTGAGTGATAAGAACACTTAAAAGATCTATCCTCTCTTCTAAAGCTTACTAGGTGATTTTTTTTTTTTTTTTTGGCCAGTGAAATTGTAGAAACAATAATAAAAAGAGACAGTGAAAATGTGGACCTCAACAAAGATGGTCACTAAAAACAAAAGTTGAGCTCATTAATCCAAAACATAAAAAATAACTCCTTATTCCAGAAAAGAGTAAGAAATTTAGTGGGGGTGGGGCACAGTGTTATTTTATTAAGATAAAACATCATAATTTTTCTTAGAATGAGGAAGAAATGAAACAAGGAAAAAGGGGGCGAATGACCAAAAGGTGAATATTCTCTTCTGTGTTTACCAGAAGTTATTTTTAATAAGATAATTTCTGGTAAGAATTCTAATATCCTAGCAATAGTTTTTAGCTTTCACAGAATCTACTAAAAGAGGAAAACATGTAAAACTAGACTGGTTTTTTGCTAATATTTAAGGCTAATACTGGATATCTTGAGCCAGCAGTATTTTATTATTATCAACATGTTGAGCAACTGTGTGTGTGCCTGCATGGTACAGGCCTCAAATTTTCCTCTTTTCCGGGTTTGCTTTCATCTTCCTCTTGCTGACCTACCAGCTTCCATTCTGCTCTGAGACCTGTCTTGTGATTACCCACAATCAACACTTCCATCACCACCACTGGACTGCCAACTAATAGTAAACTGACCTAAAAGGCATGTCCCGAGCCCCCGTATCACACTGTGTTTTGTAGATAAAACTTATAAAATGCATTTCAAAAAACATCAAACTTACAGAGTACCACAGCCCTCAAATATCAGAAGAGACACTGTTCGGCCATTAACGTGTACATGGGTATTTTAATTTGTAGATTTGCCGCTGTTGTTTTCTGCAAACACGTACATAATCTTGTCTTATGAATTACATATGAATTTGCAGAAACTCTTAAAAATTGGACTTATGTGAGTCATTTTACTCCATGCTATTTTATACAATGAACAAAGCAATGTTTTTACATTTGATTAAATGCAATTAGGTATGATTTTTATCTGACCTGGGCATAGAATTAAACTCATTATGGAAAAAAATATTTATGGTGTATCATTAATTGTATCTCATCAAATTTATCCGTACTTACAGCTGTCCAAAGTTCCTCACAATTTTGAATTTTTCTATCAAATGACATGTTAACTGAATCTGAAATAATACACTTATTTTAAAAAAAATTTGTCTTTAACACCTCTGTATAGTATGGTACAAAGTATGCTTATAAATGAGGATTAAAATACATTGGCAGAAAAATTTAAATCATCTTCGTTTCTTTTAAGTAAATTTGTCTCTGGAATAAGATCTTCCATTTTAAAACTGAAAAGAATGGACAATGGCCTCGCAGAATTGCACTCTGCAAATAGCTCCCATAGTACTTACTATATGTTAATGACCTTTTTTCTACATAATAAAAATATTCAGGATTTATTGACTAACCAAGGCTGTTAGCTTTTAAGCTTTTATATTCTTTTCCTCCGTAGCTACCTTTTTAAAAATCATAAATTTTCAAAGCGGATGAAAATATTATCTAACCAAGTATTGTAACTTGTTCCTTCACCTCAGTTTTTATTTCCGTGCACTCAATTGGTATGCTACAATTCCTGGTCTCTATCAGAGCTAGCTTCAAAATTTTCCAGACTAATGAACATAATGTTAAAGCAAACAGAGGAAGGTAACCTGGGGTCAAGAACTAGTGGAAACAAATCATTAATAAATAGCAATTTATGTAAGGACGTTGTCCTGCTCTCCTAGGAACTTCAGTGTTCATCAGTCCTTCTTTGGGAACTTGAGGGTTTGTTTTTTTTTTTTTTTTTTTCATTTTTCTGAAAAGCTGCTCACTCCGTTTCCTTGAAACTACACGTGATAAGACTCTGAAGAGTGAAAACATGAATAATAGTATACGCTGATATTTTTCAGCTGTCACATGGAACTCCCCTGGTTCAATTAAAACAAAAAGCCTATTTGCAACTGCTCTTCTTTGCTACAGATGAACAAAGGAATACTCCTTCACTAATTCTGAAAGTAACTTGTCACAGTGGGGTTCTAAGGCCTAGTCAAATAATTGTCTTAGTGTACTACCTGCTGTGTTCAATATTGAGTGAAAATGGAAGCCAGGCCCTAACTCTAGCTTATTTCACAATTCTTCTGTTATTTAAATGATTTTAGTCAGTTTGGGGAAAGCCAGACCTTTATAAATTAACAGCAGGGAAATACCAAAGGTGTCAGATTGCATATTTATCATCTTTTTCGTGTAATACTTAAATATGTATTAAGAAGTGACTGACATAAATTAGGCAGATTTCAGAAGCCACAGGCCGTGGCTTGTAGAGGACCCCCTTCTGCTTGACATTTCATCCTTGTCAAAGATCAAATTATTTTAATTTAGGCTGCAAATTATAAGGAATGAAGACTTCTTTGTGGGAATTCCCTGTGGTAATCTGACTTTTGTTGTTACTGCTGCTTGTCAGTGTGCAAAAGATATAATATGCATGCAAATAAGGTTAAAAAATATGTACTATCTAATTATCCAGCCAGTACATTCCACTTGAAGACAGTGGGAGGCCTGACACACAGTATGTGTTTGATTCATTGAGGCCTGCAGGGTATTTACACAAGATTACTTTTAATTATGAAATTAATATCTGTTTATCTAGAATATATAGCGGTAAGTGAGTATACACATGAGCAGAATTCTTTAGTAAAAAGAAATCATCTTAATTTAATACATGAAAAGGAGGAACAAAATCGCTTGTTTCTAGGGGGAAAAAAAGGCATCATCCAGACCTCGGTTTCACCCCTTTTGAAACAAATTGAATGAAAACTTGGCACCTTCTCTAGAATTTGTTTCTTGCCCTGCCAAGTAGACTCAAGACGTGTTGCTTTATTTCACAGTTTTTATATTTTAGTGAACAAGATGCAGTATTAGATTCAGTACGAAGAGACAAATGTGGAAAAAGAGCGGTTTTTTGTTTGTTTTTTTGTTTTTTTCATTTTGGTGGAGCATTATCTCTTCTAGGTTCAAAAATCATCATTGCCATGAGAAAGAGAAAGATGAAGTCAGTATCAGTGTTTTGTTTTGTTTCTGAAATAAGATGTGGCAAATAACAGTCCCACCGCAAATATACTTCAGTCTAGGAAATGCATATCCCTAACAAAGTTCTCTGCAAAACAAAGAGTTATAAATTTGCATCTCTTCTCCTATCAGCTTACTTACAACTGACAAAGGGAGAACGATATCTGGGATGCATTTATAATAAGTACCACTTTAGAAACCTCAAAGCAAATGAATAAATAAGTAATAATTCCAAAAATACAGCATGGCCTTGCACTCTTCACACATGTCCATCAGTGGAAATGGACAGAAAAATCAAAAGATTAAAAAGTGGCCACTCTGAATATCACAAAGCATTGTCTGTTACCAAGTTTCATATTTTTCACAATCAAAGGGTGTTTTGTCACCAGACAATCAAACAAACAAACAAAAAATCTGGCTGATTATTTTCCTTTCTCGATCTATTGTTACAGCTATAGAGTAAGGGTGGGTTGGACATTGCTTCTGCTGTTCTTGGCATTTCTCTCACTCAGGCTCACTGGTCCTCCATATTCATTTAGACAACAGTGCCTCTTATTGCCTGTAACACTTCACTTGGAACTTAATCTAGTACAAGAAACCATCCTTGGCCACTGTGATGTCATTCGGGTCTCTTTGAACTGGTGTTTTTTACTTTATTTTTTCCCCCAAAGTGTATTAAGCCACTCTTTCTCTGCCCAAACAAGAGATACCACGAATTATGAATTCTGTTTCCTTACTTTGTCCCAATAGTGGCTTGCGGTGTGTTCTAACTAGGCAGCATCATTAAAATTTCTGCCTGAACATTGACCAGACTTCTTAGACTCAACCTCTTTTGTAACACATGGGAAATTTGTAGCTGGTTATGCAGACACTAATGTGTGTCCTTCCCAGTGGTTTTCTGTAAACAGAGATAGACTGATGATTTAATTTGATCATGTTAAAGACATGTTTAAATGATAACTGATTAATGTTCGTGTCTGCTTTATCCTTTATATTGACATTTAGAGTAGTGATTTAAGTGTTCTTAAAAGTTTTATTTAAATGTGGCAGGATTTTGGACTTAAAAACTCCTGTTGAAAGATAAGGAAATGCAAAAGAGGAAATCAAGGAAAAAAGATCAAATATCTTACTGTTTCTGTTTTTTTTTTTTTTCTCTCTTTTCACTGATCAGTGTGATGGAGTACAAATAGATTTAATAAACATCTCCCTGGAAGGAATTGCTATTTTGAATATACCAAGCATGCATGGTGGATCCAATCTTTGGGGAGAGTCTAAGAAAAGACGAAGCCATCGCCGAATAGAGAAAAAAGGGTCTGACAAACGGACCACACTCACAGATGCGAAAGAATTGAAGTTTGCAAGTCAGGGTAAGTTTTCTTATATTTAATTAAAATATATCATAATATATTCTAAAATCGTATATAAACTGGCTATATTTTTCATGGGTTTTTTCCCATTATTCTCCTTCTTTGGATTTCATTCTGTTTATTCTCCTTCTCACAGAAAACAGAATACGTGTGGGTAGTTAGTGGATAATAATGTAGGATAAATTGCACATTAAGTTCTGAAATGTGATCATCTTGGTCAGGATGTTTGCATTGTTGTAACAAGGGCCTCGTTAAGGCTTTCCAATGTTGTGTTGCAAGATTTTTTAGTCTTCGGGTGTGTTCACTCAGGTTAAGACATCAAAGCTCTCTTACATTAAGCTGTTGTTCTAAGAACCACGTAGAATGACATGTTTAAATACCCTACAAAAAATTTTGGTTATCTGCAGCTATTTTTCCAGAAATTTTATAACAACAATGAGGAGACCTGGGAAACAGATCAAAAAAGACTAGCAAAAGGGGAGAGAATAGCTGTGCATCAGAATTTTCAATTTCACTGTAATGTAGGTCACGCTCGGACATGACAACTAATTCTTGTCGATAGATTTTATAGACAGAGATCTCAAATTGGTAGTATTCTAATAAGCAGTCATGCCCCAATAGTTTTTGTGTATTCCAGAATCTACCTAATTAATACTATTGATGCCGTTCAGATAGCCAAGAAAGCATCTTGGCCAGGTCGGTGTAGCAAAGGCAGAATATGGAGAGGTTGGCAACCCTTTATGGGCCCAAGAAAAATAAAAAAATAAATATATTTAAAAAATAAATAACAAAAAAATGTGAAGATGGTTGGTAGGCTTGATGGTGGTAGGACACAGCTTTATCTTTCAGGGTCTTCAGGTATCTGATTCAAGTTCTGGTAGCCAGCAGTTACTTCTGTTATATGGAATATAGTGACTATGAGTGTGACAAAGATTGGCAGAGAAAGTATTAGTTGTTATTTTCTTGAAAGAAGTGCTTATTACAACCTGTCAATGACAGAAGCTTTTGAAGCCCCTTAAATATATAGGTAATCCTAAAGAGGTAAATTCTGAAGAGTCATGTAATTTAGTACAAGCAAATTTATACCAACTTAATTAAAATGCTTCATACTCAGAATGAATATAACTATATGGAAACATGGAGGATTTTAAAATGTAGAGTGTTAGATATAATTATTATTTCATAGGGGTTATTGACATTAATATTGTATTTATATTTAAATGTAAGATTAATAGCTTTCTAAGGAGATTAATAAAACAGAGTAATATAGTCCATATAATTAAAAAAGTTTTATATATGTCTATAACAATTTTAAATTTTTTAATGTGGTCACTACATGCCAATACTTGGCATGTCCTTTGCATGTTGATAATCCATATATAAATCTGATTTATTGTCAATGTTCAGCTGCCAACTATGTTTGCCTATTGAGCTATTGAAGTTTATAAGACTCATGATTATGCTCAACCAGGACAAGTGTCTATATAACCCCTATGGTGCTTACTACAGGCTTGCTATTTGCTGGCCTCACTCATGCCCCTCTCTGTATGCTTTTTTCAGTAATACACATTTGAAATAAAGCACAGACAAATCAGCCAGAAGTATTGTCATAGACTGTCATTGCTTATAACTGTACAAAAAGACCTCTCTTCCCATTTTGTCTTCTTACTTAATGTTGTGGAACTATTAGGGCTAAGTCTCCATAAATTTGGCGAAGGAGAAAGTGGGAACCTATAGGGTTTGTGACATGAATACATTTTTTTCTCAGTACAAAGGTAGGGAAAAAGTGTAGAAATCAGAGTTTTTGTTTGAAGATCATTGTATGAGCAATAACAGAAGTATGTTCATAACTGATTTGGTTCAACATTTTGTTGCCTCTCTTGAAGCCGACGATACTAGTATTTTGAGTGTTGTTTTATTTCAAGATGAGGACAATTTCATCATTAAAAATGACCTTATCAGCTGAATATAAAAAATAGACTATATTAACCAGTATTTCCTTTTTATTAATTTTATGTAGATTTTTTTCATATTGATATATTTGGCAACAAAATAGCCAGACGTATCTCAAAATGCTTCTAAGATTTGATTGCAAATCTATTCTCTTAATGGTAAATGTTATACTTACTAGTCAAGAAGTGAAATTTACTATTTAAAATATCTGCATAGATCCCTTTCCTAAATGGTACATATTTCTATCACTTGATTTTGTCTTCAATATCTTGACACAAAAACAATAGTATTAAATGTGAGAGTCAATCAGTATTTTAAATCTAAATATATTTTCAAATTTACATAAAATGATTATAAGTATTGACTTTAGAATGAATTATGAAAAATACAATTCTAGTTCAACACGTTTCTTTAGCCCAGACTCACATTAATATATTTTTCACTCTTAGAAAATATATAAACAAATAAAAAACTTAATATAATTTCCTTTTCAGGAAGTACTTTCTTGATATATTAACAAACAACTTTTCTGATATGCTGCTGCAAAAAATTTGAAGTTTAAACTAAACTTTTACTGTATTGAAATGGATGCTTATTTCCATCAACTTTAGAAAGTTTTTGGTGGGGGACAGAGAGTAGGGGAGGCATACATATCTAGAATTTTATAATAAAGATAAATTATTTTATTTAGTAGAAGCATTTAAATTAAGAAATAGGTTTACACTTTTTTTCAATTTAAAGACATGTCATAGACCAAAGGTACAGGATCACATTTTAGAGCATTAAATCCTCAACTGTATTATGCTGTACATTATCTGGGACTCCTGCACAATTAATTTGTTTGCAGTCTTTGAGGATACTCACAGCATAAGATCAGAGTATCGTCAGTTAATAATTTCACTGGTTGGAAATGTTATGCTTGATTTAACTCAAGTTGACCAAAATTATAAGTAATTCTTTTAATTACATTACTGTTCTAGCAGAATATTCTAGAACAGATGGATGCAATTCTGAAACATATTCAGACTCACCTGATTCCATAGATATTTTCTTTGTGGGTTTGTCTTTGTGTTTTGTTTCATTTTTGCTTTTGGAAATACAAATAAGTGTGTTTTATAGAATTGGCATGGTCTTTAAGCACAATTGTAAAGTAGGCCAAAGTAGCTGTTCAGTACTCCTGGCCTTCATCCTCAATCTTGCCCACGACTTTCTGTTGCCGAGTTTATCTTTGCTTCCCCCTCCACTGAAGTAAATCTAGGCCTTGGAAAGATGTCTAATAAATTCACTCACATTAATGTATAAATGACTGATTGCAGATGAAAGTAGAGGTATTTGCATTTTAAGAAGAAATAAAGGCCTTCAGCTAAACCATTATTTTTTAAACTTTGTTACATTGAGTTATAACTGCATCTCTTCACAGTTTCTGTAAAACTTGGTTCAAACTAATTATTGCCTCATTTTGGAAGTACAAAAAAACCCCTATAATAAAAACATACTAAGGTGTGCTCTATAGAAACATTTTGTCATATTAATGACTCTAACAGCATTAAATTCTGCTCCCAGGCAAAAATAACTTCCTGTCCTCCGGCTCCTCAACTTCCTCCTCCACAGATAGATAAAAACATAGATATGCATATCTACACGTACACATTTATATCCAAATGCACATATAAACAAACAAAGTAAAAACTGTGCCATTAATTAGAAAGTCTGTAGCTCTGCAATGGTCGGTTAAAAAAATATACGTCTTTGCATATTTAATGAGGATAATTGTACAAATGGGTACATTGCCACCACAGTGTGTGTGAATCACATACAATTAAAAGGCCCACGAGCTCAGGTACTTCTGTTTGGCATAAGCAAGAAACAGTACATTACAATCAATGGAAGTGAAAACAAAGTGCTAATATTTTATGTATTTATGTATTTATGAATTTATTTATTTATTTTATTATGTTATGTTAGTCACCATACATTACATCATTAGTAGTGTTCCATGATTCATTGTTGGCGTGTAACACCCAGTGCTCCATGCAGAACGTGCCCTCCTTAATACCCATCACCAGGCTAACCCATCCCCCACCCCCCTCCCCTCTAGAACCCTCAGTTTGTTTCTCAGAGTCCATAGTCTCTCATGGTTCGTCTCCCCCTCCGATTTCCCCCCCTTCATTTTTCCCTTCCTACTATCTTCTTGTTTTTTTTTTTTACAACATATAATGTATTATTTGTTTCAGAGGTACAGGTCTGTGGTTCAACAGTCTTACACAATTCACAGCACTCACCATAGCGCATACCCTCCCCAATGTCTGATGAAAATGGACATGCTACTTTTTAGAAAATTTCTTGCTCATAAAGAAATTGCATTAGTTAACTACTTCATGGAAACAATAGGTTTGTATTAGCTTATACATCAAGTGTACTTTTATCAGAGATTTGTGGTATAAACATACAACTGTAACTAAAGAGCCTTTTTTATGGTTGAATAACATTCCATTGTATGTATATATGTGTGTATGTATCTATGTATGTATATATACATATTTTCTTTATCCATCGATCCATGGACATTTGAGCTGCTTCCCTATCTTGGCTGTTGTAACTAATGCTGCTATAAACATAAGGATTCATGTATCCTAAAAAGATACCTTTGAAAAGTATCTTTTAACCAAACAGTGAGGACCTCTCAAGTAATATGAACAGTTTTGAGTTACTCTAAAGGTTTTAGTTTTGAAGATACAAGTCCAACTATTCCACTTTCCAGAAATGAAATGGTGCAAGACAGTCGCATGAGATGTAAAAAGTCCACAGCCTTTACAATCACATACTTGTCTGGATCAGGATATTCTCAGTATCACACAACCAAAACAAAATGCAGAAATCAATGAAAATAGGATGCTTGTGACACTGCAGCTGTTGATCAGAAAAACTCCGTTTTTTTTCATGGATCGACTGTACTAAAAGTGTTCGCAAACTCAACCTTGAACATTTATTTGTACAAATAAAAGTTTTCTCTTTCATTTACGGATTTTTAAAGTGTTGTTTCATTTGAAAAATTTAAAAAAAAAGTTGACTACTTTAAAAAGTTTGAAACCACTGAGCAAAAGTAATTATATTCAAGCCAAAGAGTCTCAGACGTTTGCCAGAAGCTACTGGAGACACTGTGGGGGAGCAGCTAGATTTCCTGCTTGAAACCTCATTAACTAGGTGACTGTCCTCCACTCATATGGATACAACTAGCCAAGTACCAGTCATATAAAAGTTTATTTTAAAAACTAATTAACATGTGATATTATCCATGAAATTTTCAGTGATTTCACTCCCATTTACCAATGCTAAAATCTTTTGGGGAGATTTCCCCGAAGTGCAGCATGCACTCCACTGATGGAGAACTGAAATGGTTTAAGTAGTACACAGATGGATATTTTAAAGGTTAGTAGTTTTTATATGTACAGTTATAATTGTTGTCTCTTTATGGTAGAGGATGCTGGTTTGTTTTTTTAATTTCTAATTTTAACTTCACGTTTATTTCTAAAATAAATCGAAGCAAAAATAGGGTAAAAACCCAAATGAATAATAATACAGGAGGTATTTGAGCAAGGCCAAGATTGTAAAGGTGGGACAAGGAGGAATAAAGTTTAGAAAGTCACACTGAGCTAACATGACAGCTCTCGGTCATCACCGCCTCTCGTTCACACAGCCCTGATTTTGAACATGTATTGTGAACATGCTTTTTCTTCTTCATCATCGTGCCTACAATTTACTGTGTATCAGTTCCCCAAGAACAAGCTTTTCCGTGGACTTTGCACTGCCCACGCTCCTACACCCCTCCTTATTTGACGTTCATGCCCTGTGCTAGGGAAGACTAAACCCCTGATTCTTCTTAGAAGCCAGAGGAGAGAGACGACGCCTCTGACTGACTGTCAAGGAATCTCTCTACATCAAATGACTTTATTATTATTTGGTTTTTTGAAAACTCTGAGATAGTAGGAGAAAGAAAAAGTCAGTCTAAACCAGATTGGTCAAAGAGAATAAACGAGCTGATATCTATGAAAACTTGGCAAAACTTGAATTTCTTTTGCCTGTGAAGATAAATAAGGTTATTGGCTCTTTTGTCTCTGTCTTTAAAACGGGAATGGTGGATTCTGAAAGAGTTGAGATTCATCTTCGTGCTCTGTGCATTGTGTTACCTGGATAAGTACACAAATAGCATTTAAATAGTAAGACCCTGACTTTCTATGCCTTGTAGAAATTATACTTCTCTGAAAGTTGATGGTAAGGACATTTGTCATCCAATATTATCAATTTTTTCTAGACATTTCTATGGGTTATTTGGGGTAATTTAGAAGGCAGTGTTTTATGTTGTCTAAATATAAACTGCAATATTCATTTTAGAACTGTAGATGATGTATTTGGCATTCAAACACTGGCAAGCAGAACAATTTCCAAGCATTTAAATTCAGTGATTAAATCAATTAAATTTAGAAACAAGAAAAGGATTTCATGCTGCATTATTATACCTGAATCTTAAAATTGTTGAAAAAAGATTATGGCATTTGAGATGTTATATTTCAAAAAAATACCTGCATATACTAATACCATGATAATTTTATTGGTTGAAAATAGATAGATCCAAACATTTGGTTTGCTCTCTAGTAAACTTTATGGAGATGTCTCTCATGAGTTCCTAATTGTACGTTTTCAAACTACCTCCTTTGAAAATTTCCAGCAGTGGTTAATGCAAATAATATCACATACTTGATAAAACTATCTAAATATCTAAGTTTCTGTTTGCAATTGTATATTGAATCATACACCTGGATGTCTTAATGTGATAGCTCCCTATTTTTACAAAAGGCACGCTTTTAAAGTATAAGACAGTAATAAAGAATTAAGGGATATAAAATGTATTTCTTGTACATAAAAACAGGTATGTATTTTTGAAATATAAGACTGTGTACTCTTATCTTTGGCTTAGCTGTCCTATAAAAGCATATATATTATGAATAAGCATTTATGAAATTCCTATTTGTCATGGCACTATAAGACTGCAGAGAAACTGCTAGCCTCCTAAAAATTTGGAAATCAGAAACCATAAATATGAGTAAATGATTATTTATGAACAATTGAAACATCCGATGGCAGTCTTTAGAACTAGCATCGTTGTCCTTTTTCCCCATGTCCAACAGTCAGATTTTCAAAATCTGACATGCAGTATTCTAGAAACAAAGTCTGGCATGTAGTATAATTCTGGGAACAAAATCTGACATGTCGGATAATTCTAGAACTTCTTATAGTAAAATTGGTAAGTCCACATAATCATTTCGATATAAACAGACAAGTAATCATTTAAACAGGTAAGTGGTGTTTTCTAATACATAAATGAGATTGTTGCTATTAAGGGTTTATTCTGGAAAACAGATTGAAATAGGAAAATGGAGAAAATTCAAATAATAGGTAAGTAGGAAAAGGCAGAACAATGAATCTGGGAAAACTTGAAACAAATTGGATTTTTGTAGCAGTCGCGTTTTGAAAAATATATGAGCTGGCAATCAATCTAGTAAATGCAAAAGGAGAGGAATTTGTTTATTTGAGGTTTTAAATCAAAGCTCAGCTGTTACCTTCTCTGACTTCTGAGGCTGAATACCTTCTTTATTTTCAAATGCTAATGCTATTCTGATACCCTTCTACATTTCTAGCTATTGATTTTAATTGCAACTTCAGAGAAAGACGGAAAATATAAATGCTCTAATGGGTCATTTTCTCTATGAGGTTGATGTCTAATACCAGTGATAAAAGGACCATCTTACTTGTTTCTGTGACATAGTATCCAACCCTGAGTCTGTTGAAAATTATAGCAGGTCATCTACCCAGGCTAAGGATGCATTATAATTCTAAGTAAATTTAACTTACGCAGTGGTGGAAATATAAAATATATTTCCAAGTTAAATAAATATTGACTGATTATATAAGCCTCAACTAATTAAATAATACTTGTAGAGTTTGCTTTCAAATAGCAGTAACATGAAGTTCCTATATATGAGGCCATTCTTAGAAGTTTCCTAAATATAAAGTTCTACAGTAATCTTGCCAGTTGACAATGATAATTTAAAACTCATGTAATGGATGTGCCCCAGGGAACGTAAAATAATTTTTCCTATAATGAGGATATATGGCAATAGTTAGAATTTTTAAAAGAATAGTAAACATGAAAGAACTATCAAAAAGATATAAAACCAACTACAAAAATTGTTAAAACCTGAGTCATGGTTCCTTTTTTTTTCCATTGGTATTAAAAATCATATTTTCTTTTCCATCAAGATAGAAAATAATAACCAAGAAAAACTAATCTCATTGAGAATGAAATTTCAATTGCACCATCTTGTGGAATGACACCTTATTTAGAGATTTCAAGTCATACCAGGAGAGATATTAGACTTGTATTTTGCCTTTATTTATAAGTATTTTTCTAGTTACTTTAATGGAGGTGAGGAAACCACAACAATCTATCATCTGGTTCTTGCACTCATTCCTTTAACTACCAAAGGGTGGCATAGGTGGTCCATTAGGGAGCAAAGAGAACTTTTTCTTGAAAAGAATTAAATTCCACCACCTACTTAATTATCTTTGAGCTGTATGAATTTGAGTTAACCAAAGCAACTAACCACTGGAGTTTCATTGCCATGAATTTAGTTTTCATCAATAAAGTCTTTTATTATATAGAGCTAGTTAACATATCAGTAGTAGCTTATTAGACAGTATCCAGCCAACTGTTTTTTTTTTTTTTTTTAAGATTTTATTTATTTATTTGACACAGAGAGAGAGACACAGCGGGAGAGGGAACACAAGCAGGGGGAGTGGGAGAGGGAGAAGCAGGCTTCCCGCCCAGCAGGGAGCCCGATGCGGGGCTCGATCCAAGGACGCCGGGATCACAACCTGAGCCGCAGGCAGTTGCCTAACAACTGAGCCACCCAGGCGCCCCAACCAGCCAACTATTTTTGTAGAAATTGATAGAGATTCATATAGATCATCATTCCCTCCATTTGGATAATTATTCTCCTGGCTTAATAAGAATAGTTCTATTGTTCTTTTTTTGGTAAACTGTGGATTTATAAACTTAGGGGTTTTTTGGTGTCTATTTTAGGCAGAGTCTCTTGGCTGCTGTACAGTAAACCTATTAATCAGAGTAAGGTAAAAACCGAGGCCTAAATGTTATAAGGGTGACAATCATTTGAAATAAGACTAATAATCTCCATGGATAAACATGACTAATTTAAATGAGCCCTGGGGAATTTTTTTAGAAAGTTCAAATGCCTGATGAATACTGCACTGTTATTCTAATTATCTCGTAATATGACATAAAGTAACAATCTCACTTCATCCTTTTATTTACAAAGCTGCTCCCATTATCATTATATTTTACCTGTTCAAGCTCTGAAAGATTGCTCCTCATTGAGAGATTCATTAAAAGAGAATAATTATATTATATTTCACAGATTGGCTGAAAGAAAATGTATCTTTGAACAATTCCATTTCCCTGAACAGTTGTTCATTTCAAGGTGGAAGACAGGTCTATTAAGTACCTTCTACCCTTTTTAAACATGTCAAAGCTAACCATTAATACTGAAATTAGTAATTTGGTTCTGATTTAATGAAAGAATCAGCTGCTATTTGTAGAACTCAATTTCTGTGGCTGAGAAAAACACAGTGTTTTCAAAATATTGAATAACAAAATATATTTAAGAATCTTTTTATGCACAATGATTTAAATTCATCTCTTTTCTGATGGTTAAATCCCTTAGCATACTGACTTTTTTCCCTGCTGATGATGCTTGAGAATATGTACTTCTCCATCCAAAAAACTACATAAGACATTTTCTGAGTATGTGACATTCAGATTTTCAGAGTATCTTGTTAGATGAATAGTAAGAGAGAAAATCAACCAATATAATGAACATTTAGTTTTTAAACTTACTGCAAGAAAGGTTCATGGGATTTGTGATTAAATGTCTTATCAAAATTAAAAAGAGAGTCATGTGCACAAAAATGTGACTTCAGTAAAAATTAGGTCTGACACAAGTCACTTCATATTTAAACATTTCGGTGTTGTGTGCAAAAAGCTATCCATGGTCACATGCAAGTAAATACCTTAACTCTTATCTTAATGTTCTCTAGTAAATAATTAAGCAGTAATGAAATAATATATTAATCATTGATGGTTTAGCCAAGCTTTTTGTACTTGATTATAAGCACTTTCTTCCCTAAGAGTCCTTGCATTATAGTCTTTTCTTAACATTGCCCTGCCAGCTCACTAAAATAGAAGTACCAGGATAGCTAGTGCGCAGAGTGGGAAGCAAGGAAAGGAGTAAACCATCTTTTACCCAGGATAAAAGTATAAAAAATGTTATTTGATTTTTAAAAGACAGTAACTGTATCAAATTTAAATACCAATTTTAACCATGTGTAGGATTTGAAGAGCTCTCAGAGAGATGAAAGGCATTAACTGTACCATTTTAGAAGTGTGTAACTAAAATATACTGACATATTAGCAGGGCTGTTTTGAGTCAGAGGTTGAGTCTGAGGTTTTGTACACTTTTGTAGTTAGGTGTTATTTATAATTCTTCATTAATGTGTTTTCTGTCTTTTTATTAATCTTGTTCTAAAGGAATTGTATAAGATCTTTATCTTGTTAAAATAGATCAGTTTAGATCTCTATTGCATTTTTTTGTTTTTCATTTTTACTGTTTGGCTTCTGAATATTTTATATGTTGCCTTTGTAAACTTTTCATCCAAATGTTCATACAGAAGTCAACAATTAAAAAGGAACTCTAAACAGTTGACTTCATTCCTGAAGAAGGGAATGAATATGGTATGGTAGATTTATGGTAAATCCTGAAATTTATGGTGTTTATCATGAAATTTAACTTCCTTTGCAAATCAAGAAACTATTCAGTTATCCAAAATATTACAAACAAACATTAGTTTAGGCATAAAAGTTGAATTAAACTAAAAAACAATCTGACATTTTAAATGTCTCTGATGAGGGTTTAATAAATCAGGATATTTACTAGTGAGTACTCACAGAAAATGCCTTTATCAGTTATGTGTTGTGACACAGTTTGTGTGTGTAAGTGCATGTGTGTTTGTGTGGTGTGTATGTGCCTGTATGGGTGTGCATATATACTGAATTCATTAATGGGGAAAGAATAATGGGCATGCAGATTACAAAATGATGCATGGTAGAAAAACATCTCTTGAACACAAATTATTTTGGAAGTTCCAATCAGAAAACTAGGAAACCAAATGAAGCATTGTTTTAAGAGGAAAATAACTTTTATTTTTGTTTTAATAGCAGAAGAGACAGTGATAGTAAAACATGTTCTCTAAACATTTTCCCAGGGAAGTACAAATCATTATCCCAAGGGAAGAGGAGGATAAAAACAGGTGGAAGGGAATTCCCTTTTTTGTCTTACTTTCCT
The DNA here is from genome assembly GCF_037043125.1 of Eumetopias jubatus. Lineage (NCBI taxonomy): Eukaryota > Metazoa > Chordata > Mammalia > Carnivora > Otariidae > Eumetopias > Eumetopias jubatus. The sequence continues at coordinate 48,680,654 of NW_028274820.1, read as the reverse complement.
TTTCTTCTACTACACGTCATCCTTGGAGAATAATGCCCTCTTCAGATTTCATCATTCTTCCTCCTCCATATGAGAGGGCTCATTCTAGAATGATCCTGCCCCTGTAGCTAAACAACTTACTCCCTTGATTGGCTCTTGTAGCAAATTTACATCTACTCATGGATCGGAAGACAGTAGCTTCTAAAGGTCTGTAGGAAAATTTTGTTCCGATACTGTAATGACTGTGTGTGTGATACTTTTTTTTGCATTTTTAAAACTGAGACGTACTTGACATACAATACTGTGTAAGTTTAAGTTACACCACTTGTTGGTTTGATACACTTATATATTACAATAGGATTACCACTGTAGAGTTAGCTAACACCTCTGTCACATTAAATAATTAAGATCCAGTCTTTTAGCAACTTTGAAGTTTATAGGATGTACTGTTGACTATGCTGCAGTGATTTTTCTTTCTCTTTTCGTTCTCTATCTTCCAATGATAAAAAGAAGTTATATTCCATGAGAAGAAAAGAAGCAAAGGAATTCGTATCACAGCAGTTGTTGGTCTTACATAGAATCCTCATCTTCATCTAGGCTCTCTTCTTCCTATTTTCTTTTCAAGTCAGCAGCCTCTCAAGGGAAAGACTTTTGACAGGGACATAAGGCCAGTGAATTTCTTTTCTTTTTTATTTTAAGATTTTATTTATTTATTTTACAGACACAGCGAGAGAGGGAACACAGCAGAGGGAGTGGGAGAGGGATAAGCAGGCTTCCCGTGGAGCAGGGAGCCCCATGCAGGGCTCGATCCCAGGACCCTAGGATCATGACCTGAGCTGAAGGCGGATGCTTAATGACTGAGCCACCCAGGCGCCCCGGTTAGTGAATTTCTTGAGGCTGGCTTTAGTTTCTAGCTTTCAATTCAGTAGGTGCATGGCTATAACAAGTGCTTTGGTAAAAAAGAGAAAGAAATTCATTATCTCAGACCAGTTATTAACTTGGCCAAGTCTGTTTCCTAACCTGTGTAAATGGAGATAATCGTTTCTGATTTTTTTTACCTTATAGGGTGATTTGTACATTTCAATACATTTCAAATAATTTACTATAGAAATGTAAAATGGCCTTATTATTATTTCATCAACTTAAAAATAGTACAAGACTATCACTAGAATTAGCGTGAAGCACTTCTAGTATTTGGCCAGCATTTGTGAGAGAGGAGGCCAAGATTAAGTGGTCATTCTCTACCTATGGAACCAGTAACCCTTCTAAGAATGAATTCTGACACCACAAAATTATAAGTAAATAGGATCTCTATTTCAGATCATGACAAATGTTTCCTTTTCTGAAAAACTGCATTATGATTAAGCAGTGAAGTTCTCAATACTTGAAATCTTTAAAGGAGAAGTAAGGTACTGACTGCATTCGGAGGCACCTTTGAATTAAAAGTTATTTATCATCCCTTCCCAAGAAAGGCACAATTCCTGTTAGAATGCTTATACCAATAGAAGTTAATTAAAATACAGTTGACTCTTCCCAGGTGTTAGAATGAGTGAAATATTTAACTGATGCCTGTCGGGTTAGTTTCTTCCTGTCTACTCATTTGTTACTTCCTTCCTCCTGGTGAATCATGGAATACATTGTTTACTTTCTGCATTCCCTTTGCTTGTACGTCTTTCATCTCTCACGTTCTTACAAAGATTGTAAAATTGTGGTGCCCATAGTTCTGATTCCTTGGGAGCCTTATAAGCCAATTGCCCATGACCACTTCCCATTGATTTTGCAGCAAAGACAAGTCACCTTAGCAACCAGTCCAGACTGTGCTTGCTGCTCTTAAATTTCGGTTTCCCTCTTGGTGGTACAAAGCGTTACTTGTGATTCACCATGAAGTTTATAAGAGCCCTTTCTAAAGTAGGCTGTACTGGAAAGCACAAGCGGCCTAACAAATTAATGACCTTGTGAGGTGCTGCCTGCTGGGGTGAAAATAAATTGGAAGGGAGGACAGGGGGCAGGTAATGGGCCCTAGCAAGGCTGCAAAACTCTTTTCAAACTGGCACTGACTGTGTGCCAATAGATGTGGCAATAACTGTCAACAAGATTTATGGCCCTTGAAGACTGACTCCATAAGAAGGGAAAGTTGAAGGAGTTCTATGATTTTGTTTCAAGTTTAGTGCATCCTGCTTTTGAACAACTCTTTCTGGGCAGCAGAGATGAAATCTCATGGCATGAATTCTCAGGGAAGACTTTTGCATGGTCTAAAGACTTTGAATCTTTATTTTAGTGTTCCTGCATGTGTTGTGTTATTGTTGATGGTAATGTTGACGCTACTACTTTTAAATTAAAAAGGAAAAAGTCTCACAGAGTTAAAGTGTGGGGTGTCTAGGTTCTCATAAAATGTAGAAAGTATAATCATTGTTCCTATTCTTTTGCCATCACAGGATAAGTTTCAGTTGTCTCAAATGTCATTGCCTGCCCTTCCTGGACAACCTACGGTAGATTATGTGTTTGGGAGTAATTAAGTCCCTTCAAAAAGTAATTTTCTATTGTTCTATTTCCATTATTGCTGGTGTCATGTCTTAAATGTAGCATTCTTTCTCTGTAAACCCTATATATATATATATATATATATATATATATATATAAAATATACATATAACTCATAAATGATCAGTGAATGAACAGATTATGCTTTATTAACCCCCTCTTTTTTCTCAACCTATTTTCTTGATTAATTGCTGGTTTCTGTCTTCATTCAGAATTGTGTAGGAAGGGCAAAATTGTAAAGATTGAACAAAATGATGCTCAGCTCTTAAACTGAGCAAATTGATTACCCTGATTTTAAATCTTTTTTCCCTAAGGACAGTAGATAGGGGATTTTAAACCATTTTACATAGGGCTTTGTGTATTTAATGGACAGATAACAAAGACCAATCACATTAAGACAGAAATGTCAACATACACATAAGTCACTCATTCAGTAGCTTAATATGTGCACTGCCAGTCTGCTTTGTGATTGCCTTCCTCATTCCACTCTAGTCCAATTGACCCTTTTGTTGCTCATCAAATACCCCAAGCATGATACTGCCTCAGAGCCTTTCCGGTGATATTCCCTCTCTTTGGAATGTTTTTTCCTCAAATTTTCACATAGTTCCACATGACTTCTCCCTTGCTTCTTGCAGGTCACTGTAAAAATATGCTCCCCTGGGAGAGAACTTCTCTGATCATTTTTCTAAAATACCATGAATTCCCTCCTGTTCCCTAACCCTCTCCCACTATGTGTTATCCTTCTTAAAAACTTGAACCCTTTAATGAACTCTAATATTTGCACAGAAAAGTGCACGTGTCATACATGTACAGTTGATGCATTTTGACAAAGTGAACACATCTATTGACCCACTGTCCCAGATTGAGAAATAGAATACCAACACCACAGAAGCACCCATCCCCTAGCACATGCCCTACTTCTGAGTTCTGTTGCTACGAATTTAAGTTCTGCTGGTTTTTGAATTTGATATAAGCAGAATCATATAGCATATATTCATTTATGTCTGGCTTCTTTAATTTCATATTTTCATTATTTGGTAGTAACCATTATATGAGTAAACAGTTATTGTGTTTTTATTTTTCCAGCATGGAGCTGTTATAAATAAAACCACTGTGAACATTATTGTACAGGTCTTTAGATGTGTACATGTATTTCTTTTTGGTATAGACTGAAGAAAGAAAGTTTCTGGGTCATGGGGTATATGTATGTCCAATTTTCTTAGATACTGCTAAAAGCGGTTGTATGGATTTACACTCCAGCCAGTGGATCTGAGGCTTCCAGATGCTGCATACCCTCAGCAACACTTTGGATGATGAGTCTTTTAAATTTAGCCATTCTAGTTTATTGTGTTTTATGTGACAGAGTTACTGGATATCCTCTTTTTTGAAATGTATGTCAAAATCTTTTGTCAATTTTTTTTTAATTGGCTTTATCCCTATCTACCTATTTGTATTTGAAAAACTAGAGTCTTTATTGGCTCTGTGGGTTGCAACTATATTCTCCCACTTTGGCTTGCCTATTTACTTTGTTAGTGGCATCTTTTGAAAATCACACCTTAATTTTATTCAAGTCCAGTGTATTAATTTATTCCTTTTTGATTATTACTTTTAAATCTGTGGTTAGTTTTAAATTTAAATTTGTTGAATATCTCTGTTATTTTTTTCTTTTAAATCTGTTGAACATCTCTGTTATTTCCGAGACGCTTTATTTGTTTAACTTCAACTTTTTTTTTAAAGATTTTATTTATTTATTTGTTAGAGAGAGAGAGAGAGAGAGAGAGAGAAAGCGCACAAGCAGGGGGAATGGCCGGCGAGGGAGAAGCAGACTCCCTGCTGAGCAAGGAGCCTGATGCGGGACTCAATCCCGGAACCCTGGGATCATGACCTGAGCTGAAGACAAGATGCTTAACTGACTGAGCCACCCAAGCATCCTAACTTCAACTTTTAAATGAAATTGATTTTTGAGCATGGTATAAGATCCAGGCCAGGAATATTATTTGTCAGATAATCAATTTACATAGCACTGATTACTGAAAAAATTCCTACCCCATTTATTACTGGTAATATAATCTTGATTCACATGTCCATTTGTGTGTCGATTTATTTCTGGATTCTCTATTCTGCACTAAAATTAGGCATACTTTTTCTATAATGTCAGATAATAAATATTTTAAGCTTTGGGGTCATATGCTCTTTGTTGTACCTACTCTACTCTGTCACATTAGCACAAAAGCAATCAGAGACAATACCTAAATGGCTGTGTTCCAATAAAACTTTACTTACAAAAATAGGCAGCAGGCCAGATTTGGCCCAAGGCTGCAATTTGCTGAAACAGTTCAACACCATTGCTCTATTTATCAATCCCAAATGCTAATCTGTGCTGTCCTAATTAATGTTTTATTCTTCAGGAACATATCCTTTACATTTTTCTGACACAGTTTAGAATCAGCTTGTTAATTTCTCCCCTCTAAAAAAATGAATAAATAATTGCAGAGATTTTGATTGGAATTGCACTGATGATTTAGGGAAAATTGACATCTTTATGGTTTGTGTTTCTCAGTTCAGAACATGGTATATCTTTACATTGATTTAGGTCTTTCTTAATTTCTCATGATACTGGTTTATAGTTTTCCATGTAGTCTTCTTATGCCTAGATATTTGATATTTTTGTATGCTATTCTAGTTAATATATTTTCCAACATTTACTTTGTAATTGCCCTTTACTGTCATACAGATACAAAACTTTCTAAAGCCAGTTATCGGTGGATTTTAAATATATGTAATCATGTCATATATGAGTGATGAAAGTTTTATTTTTTTTCTTTTTCTATTCTTAGACCGTGTCATCATTTTTCTTTTTCTTATTTCCCTAGTTAATATTTCCAATACAGTGCTGGATACAAGTGGTGATAGTGGACATTAATAGGTGGGAGGGCAGATTCCAATATTTCACCATTCATCTGATGTTTCCCTTGTACTTTTATAGTTTCACTTTAGCAGATTAAAGATTTCCCCTTTAAGTGTACTAAGTTTCCATTACAAATGGGTATTGAATTTTACCAAATTATTGTTTTGTATCTATTGAGAGAACCATACAAATTTGCTTTTCCATTCTGTGAATGTGGTGAATTACCTTGCTTAATATTTATTTATTTATTATTTATTTATTTATGTTTCGATTTTAAGGCAATTGTGTATTCCTTAAATAAATCTAATTTGGCATGATGTATTACCTTCCTTACACAGTACCGGCTTGAATTTACTAATAATAGTTTTAGGATTTTTACATCGATTTTCATGAGAATTGTCAGTAATTATTTTTCTTATAGTATCATCATTAGATTTAGTTAACAAGGTTAACTAAGGCTATTGTGCTGGCCTCAAAATACAAGTTAGGGAGTATACAGTCCTACTGTATTCTCTGAAGCCATTTACACTCAAGGTTTTCTTTTTGGGAAGGTTTAAAAAGTCAATTATTTTAAAAATATATTTAACACTGTATAAAAATCAATTATTTAAAAAGTATATTTAACACTGTATAAATTTCCATATTTTCTCTTGTTTCACTTTTGGGAAGCATTGTTTTTCTAAGAATGTGTGCTATGTGCATTTTCAAATATATTGCCATAAAATTGTTCCAGGTATCCTCTGATTTTCTCATTAACATCTGTATTATATTTATTGATGCAGCTTTTTATTGCTTACCTTTATAATATGTTTTTCTTCCTCCTATTTTCTTTGATTTTAGTTTGCTCTTCTTTTTCTAACTTTCCGAGTTGGATACTTAGCTCATCGACTTCAGCTATTTTTCTTTTTAAATATATGCATTGATGACTCTGCATTGCCTTCTAAACTTGCCTTTAGTGCGATCCCTCAGATTTTGATGTTTTTATTATTGTTCTATTATCTTATTGTAATTTGACTTCTTTTTTGATCCATTGCTTTATTTCTAATAGTTTGAATAGCTTTTTGCTGTCTGTCATTGATTTCTAGCTTAATATCATTGTGGTCAGAAATGGCTGTAAGGGATTTCAGTCTTTCAGAATGTGGTAAGGCTTGCTTTACAGCCCAGCACATGATCAATGAGTATTTAATGTCACTGTGCTCACCAAAGCTTTTTTGGCTGTACTGATTTTGATCAGTTATGGATGGAGGTATTTTTTCATTATGATGATGTCTTAACATATTTTTCCTTATAGTTCTGCCAGTTTTTGTTTTGTTTATGCCAATGCTATATTTTAGGTGCATATATGTTTAAGACATGCATACTTAGAATGTTTTTTTTTGGTGATATAATCCTTTTATCATTATGACATATCCCTCTTTATCTATAGTAATCTTTCTTACTTAAGACAATTTTATCTTATATTAGCATAGTGGGACTGCCTTTATTTGATTATCCTTGTGTTGTAAATCCTTTTCTATCCTTTATTCTTATTGTTTTTTGTATCATGTTAAGGTGTGTCTCTTATAGGCATCATATGGTTAGGTTTGTGTTTCCAAGACTGACAATACTATTATAAAGTATTTAATCCATTCATATTTAATATAATCATTGATATATCTATTATCTTTTAATTGTTTTTAATTTTTCTTATCTGTTTTATGTTCCTTTCCTCTCTTGTTTCATCTACTTTTGGATTAAAATAGTATTTTAATTATTCCATTTTCCTCTTTTGTCTTTTTAATTATACATTCTTTGGCAACATGGATATCCTTGATTTATAGAAGTCTAAAATATATTAGTATTTTTTTACTATTGCCTGACTTGTATGATATTTTTGTCACATTTAATTATTCATATATTGTAAAACACTATTATTATTATCAATCTCCCTTTACTTATATCAGCATATTTCCTGGAATTCAAGTATACTGTCTCTTAGATTGGATTCCTTGGACACTGTGAGACAGAGTTTCATGCAGAAAGTTTACTGGGGAAGAGTTTCAGAAGTTAACACCTTCAAGGAGTGAGGAAATCAAGTTTGGGAAGGTAGAGAGGCAGAACCACAAAGGCATTGCCACTGAGACCTCAAGGTGATCCTCCTGGACCTGTGACAGCCCTTTAGAGTCGTCCCAAATTGAGTCAAGATGATTGGGCTTTTGAATATTTTCTTTTTATTTTCTCTCTCTTCCACCCCACTCCACCCTCCCGCTGTGATGCTGTACTCTTAAGAATAACGTTTTCTAATTACAGGTGTTTAATTTCCTATTAAAATTTAGTCACACAGATCTTAGGACTTCCAGGCATTAAAAATGATGTACTGAGTGAAGTGAGGGGAGGAGAGGGCAGGTATATTGTTAGTAGTTACTTAGTTTCAAGCACTGTGCTAGGTGGTAGCCTTCCTATGAGACAGACAAATCCATCTTCATCTTAATGACTTCAGATTGAATTTAAGCTTGAAAGGAAATATAGCAGTTAGGTAGGATATAAGATGCTATAACAATGAGGTCCCAAAAGTATAGGGTTCCTACAGATTAGAAGTTTATTTCTCTCTCGCATAACTGTTCATAAATAGGCAGTTTAGGATTAGTAAGTGGCTCTGTCATCCTCAAGATGATGCTTCCATTTCTGACTTCAAGATAGCTGCTCCCTCTGCTGCCACTGTGTTTGCATCCCAGACAGCAAAGTCAGGGAAAGACAAGTTGCTCTTTTCTTTTAATGACATAATCCAGAAGTGCTACACGTCATTTTTGCTCATATCCTTAAAATAGCAATGACTGAAATAGTATGGAAGTTTATTTCTCTTTCATGTAACTGTCTGAGGGTAAGCAGCCCAAGGGCCTCTACAGTGTTAGAAACCATATTTCTTTTTGTTATTCCATTTTCCCCCAGTGTTTGCCATTTTTTACATGGCAGAAGGTAGAAGGACCACATGGGTTCACATGTCCGCCAACAGAATTAGAAGAAAGGAGAAAGAGAGGACACCTCTTTTCTTGTTGTGACCATAATCCCAGAAGTGTTGATACTACTTCTGCTTTTATCCTATTGGCCAGAATTTGGTTACATGGCCAAAACTGGCTGCAAGAGAAGCGGGGAACTGTGCCTAGCTAAAACACTCTCTGTCATAGGAAGCCATTGTAGGGATTTGTGCAAGGCAGTGACACAATCTAATTTTTCAGAAGTTAATGTGGATGCTAAAGAGAAGTAGACTCAGAAGAGTAGGTACAAGAGTAGAAGCAGAAAAACCTGAGAGATAAAGGCAGCTTGGTCTAGGGTGGTAGCAGCAGAGGTGGTGAGAAGTAATCTGATTCAAGATATATTTTGAAATCTACTTTCACAAATCCTCAGCAGAATTTTCTGAGGTGTTTTATGTGAACTGTAACAAAAAAAGAGTAGTTGAGGATCTCTGGATGAATGGCTTCTTCAGGTCATTCAGGGTTCAGCTCAAACACTGAAGTTGTCCTTGATCTACTGCATCGTGGCAGTCACACTCTCCTATCATTCTGTTTTTTCTTCCTAGAACGTACCTCTAGCTGAAATTATCTTGTTTGGTCCTCTGTTTGCTTAATTATTTTCTGTCTCCTCCTACTAAAAGGTATGCTCCATGGAGTAGAAACTTTGTCTATCCTGTTCATTATTGTTGGCATATAGAACAATGTCTGGCACACAGTAGCCAGTATTTATTTAGTATTTTTTGAATGAATGAATAAGTTAAAATAGATCATTGGTATTTCTGAAGATGAAAGTAGAAGAAAAAAATTAAAGAATATAATAAGAAAAATGATGGAAATCAGAAATCTATACATTGAAGAGTCTACAGTGTTCTTTTAAAATGATTAAATATTGACCAATGCTGTCCTAACTTTTGTGAAGTTGTTATTCTAAAGTTTACAGTCTGTAAGTGCCCTAGTAGAAAAGTCAGGTTACTTTAAGGTTATTTTAAAAGAAGAAAGAATCATGCTAATCTCAAACCTCCTGGTAGCCTGATAGATAGCAACAACAACAAAAATAAAGTAAAATAAAAATAAATAATAAGCAATCCCCAGAGACTTAAGGGAGAAAGGGCTTGACTCAAAAATTCTAAAAATAAACTGTCATTCAAAGATGAAGAAATCTGGGAATATATCACCCATATTTGTCTTTTGGTATGAAAAGATATCAGTGGAGCCACTGAGCATGATTAGAATGAAATATTTATGAAAAGAGTGATGTTCAAGCATTAAGGATTATTGCAAGCACTGAAATATATTAAGCAAAATAAAGTGAACATTTTAATAATTATGGTTATAAAATACGTAAGTGTGAGAATTCTTGAAAGAAAAGCTGCACAGTGAAAATAGTAATAGAATATTAATTGACCAGCTTGAACAGATACCAAATTAAGAGTGGTTTAAACAAGATAAGAATTTATTTCTCCCTCTTGTAACAGTCTGATTACAAACAGTCCAAGGCTGACCTGGGCTCTATTCGTATGGTATTAGGAACCCAGCTTTTCTCTCTCTCGTTACTTCCCATCCCCCAGAGGGTGGCCGTCTTTGGCTTGGTTGAATGTGGCTCATCACCATGTCCACTGGGTCCATATTCTAGCAGCAAGAAAGGTCTTTGAAAGGGGTTGAAGAGTGGAGGTTACATTCCTCTCTTCCACTCATGTCTGATTAGTTGGCTACCTAGCAAAGAGCCTGGGAAACGTAGTCACTAGCTGGATGGCACATGTTGGGCTTTTGAACATTCTCATCAACCTATTGGACAGGCACTTCCTGAAAGGGAGAATAGGTCTGGTTGAAGCAGTTTTCAGGGAGCAATGACAAATCCTAGCAAGGAGGGCAGCTGTGAAGTGACCAGCAACCAGTATTCCTAGAAGTTGGGGGCAGCGTGCTTTGGTCATGAAATGAAGATTTGGGTGGGGCAACAGAATATCTAATCCACCCGTTGGACCATTCATTCCGCTTCATACAGTTTTTTCCAGGTAGGGACAACTTATGCAGGATTCAAGTTAGATGTTAGTTCCTGGGGAACTTATAAGAGATGTATTAATGAGATGAACAGAAATACTTGCTGCCACAGTTGATCCTGAGGCCACAACTAATACTTATGCTGATACTAATAACTAATACTAATGCTCTTCTTTCACCACCACTCATTCTAGCTCCTCCTTATTCAGCTAGCACCTCTGCTGGACCGGGTGGCTTATCTGATGCTTTTGCCCAGATCCTCATCTTTCCTAGGCCATGGATGCTGCAATTATTCACTGTTCATTAAAACAGATCATGGAAGCACCAAGATACAATACCGTGGATCACCAAAATATCAAACACATTGTTTCCTGCCCCCATTGTGTATCATTATGGTCCAACCTCCTCTGATGATTATACCAATTATCTCTGCCAGCATGGTGAATTCCTTTCTTAGCTCCTGGTCTCTCAGTTAACAAGAGTTAACAGACACTCCAGACACTGAAATGACTGAGTAGCAGCCAATGCTTAAAGTTCAAAGGGACTGTTACTGTGTCTCTTGGTGGAAATATTTTTCTCCTTCGGTACAAGGATCTCTAGTTTTGTAGAGCCTAAAGCTGCAGGGATGGGATGCACAAATTTCCCATGTGGGTTAGTAGGAGTGATAGTAAATAGGAGCACTTATACTTCCTTTCTTTGGTTTCTAGATCTGTGCATTCTACTTATTGGGAACAAAGTAATGATTATTGATTTAGGTGTCTAGAGGGTGGCACCTCACCCTTGTAGTATATCAGCTCCTGATTGGTACTTTGGCTGACTCTTTAAAAGGTATTTCACTCTTCTATCATTTCAGCATTTTCTTGGTGTTGTGATAACTAACTGGACCAGTATACTCTATGATCATATACCCTCTGCTCTATTTCCTTTGCTGAAAGAGGGATCTCTTGGACAAACAATGCTATGTAGTTTCCCCTATCAAGTAACTGGATCATTCTATCTATCTGGTTATATTGTGGAGGAAGCTCTGGGGTGAATGTTAATCTATGATACAGAGATCTTCAGACATTGTTCCCATTCCTTTAAATCCATGCATTAGGACCTTCTTTGGAACACGCTGTCCAGATATATGTAAGTCCATGTATTTTTTCACCTTGGGCTACTCCTCTTTTCACATGAAGGAAGAGCAGACATGCTTTGCAGAACTCTCCTCATTGGGAGAATTTTCTTTTACTACCATCCCTGAGAAGCCTGGGAGTAGAATAGCAGCCCATGTTCGATGCACATACACATAACAGGACAAACCATTTATGAACTATGCTTTGATTTTTTTCCTTTTCTGACATCCCAACACAAAAGTTGTAGGTGGGAGCTGAAGGAGAGTTGCTCATCCAGCAGTGGTGGGATCAAGGCTGCTTTCTCATGCACATGTTGTGCTTCTTGCCCTACCCATGTCTTACTTCCTTCTTGCAATGGATTTCTGACCTTATGGCTTGTCAGATCCTTCTAAAAGGATTAGAACAGAGGTTAAGAGAGTTAACAGACCCCCAGCCTAAAACTCTTTATGTTGCTGACTCTGTATGTTCCACATGGATCTAAACTTATTTTGCTTCTCCTTTCTTAAAGGAATAGAAATGAATGCATCTTCATTTCAGTGGCTTTGTATCTCATACCCATCTTACTTGGCTCCAGAAAAAATGCCACATCTAATAAAGCAAATGCAATTGGGGTTACTATTTGGTAAAGTTTACAGTTATCCAGTCATATGCCACAGTCCATCCATTTTTTTAGGAGCTGCTAGACTGGTGTTATAAATAGGATATACCACAGACTGTCACCTCTGCCTTCTTTAAATCACTATGGGTGGCAAGTATTGATAGCTTTTAAATACAGGACGAGAAACCACTGTGAGGAATCCACCAATTACCAGATATACAATCCAAAAACACCGTGGGCAATCTTGAAAAAGTCCACCTGGTGAATCTGTGGACTACCATGAGCCAGTGGCAGGCCCCAAACTCCATTTATTATCTGACTCCCATATACCTTCATTTCACTCGGGGGGTTGTTGGATCATTTTGGGTCTTGACTGTGAATTTAACAATCTTTAAAAAGTTCTGGATGTTCTCCTTTATTTCATGCATAGTCACTTGAGTAAATGACCTAAGGTCCTTTGGAGAAGGACTGGGAAATTGCTGCTTCATACTCTCATAGTATAACTGGGTCCTTCCTCTTAGAGATTTGATCTAGCCTGTAATCAAGAGTCTTCAATCAAAAGTCCGAGAATCAGCTCAGCTTTAGAAACTGGGCAAAAGATGGTGTCTTCGGGTGGGAAGAGAGGGGAGAGAGGAGGGAAACCTGCCCTTAGATTCTATTCTGAATTATTTTCATTGTATAAATTAAGCAACCCCCTTGGTGGCTGCCCATCTGTATTGCCTGTAGGAACTCTGTATTCTATTTATTTGCTCTTATCTTTTTTCTAAAGTTTAGATCCCATGTTTGCTGCTTCTGTCTTCCTGTTCATTGCAAGAATCACACTAATTTTTCTCCTGTCCATTAAGTGACACCTTATGGTATCTCTTATTTAGAGATTCTGTCATTCCCATTTTTATCAGGAATCCCAGTTCTGTAATATCATCTCTTGTCCTGACTACGGAAGTGGCTACTACTGAGCTTCTCAATGATACTGCTGTCCCTCCTCATAGAATATTCCTTACTGTTTGGTAAGTGGAGTGCTCCATGGTCTATCCTATCAATTATAGCTACCTGGACGGGCTTCTAGCCTTACATATGTATTTTTTCCCAGGCATACCGAGTACCCTGAGTCTTTTGATCCTTTTCTCCTTCATCTTCCATGGCAGTTCTGGAATTTCTACCTCACTTAGCATGGGTAATAAATTTTCCAAGCTTCTTAGCAGCTATTTACACTCTCTCTCAGGGTATATGACAGGGTTTTAAATCCTGTATCACAGGAGAGTGCTCCATATCAATTAACTACTGTATCAAAATGTATATTCTGTCACCTGTTGTTGAGGATCCTTAACATCAACACTATGCATCATCTCCCAGCAGATCCTTTAGGAACTTCAGTGGTAGCCCCCCTTCTCTCTTAATAGCCCCATAGCATCCCTGTTCTGGTTTACTGGTATTTGACTTTGAGTATTTGTCTGATTGTCAAGGGAAGCGATGGCAGTAAATACTGACAGAGGGCGAGGACTATCTGTGAGAAATCTACCTCTTTTTCGGTTTCTCCAGGATCTTCAAAAGTGGGTAGGGAGGGTAACATCTTGTAAATAGAGGGATTAGGTCATTTCTGCAGGCCCAGAGAAGATCTAGGAAATTTTATTTCTGAATTGCATCTATCCAGGTATCCACTTATCACTATTGTAACTCTCAGGGTTCTGATCTTAGAATAGGAGACCAGACTTCTCTGAAGTCTCCTGCTTTTATCATTAAGTACCTGGCCTGGTCCTTTGTTCTTGTTCTCCGGCTGAAGAAGATTAGATTTCCTTAAATCTTACAAAAGAAGCCCTCTGGCTTCCACTTTTTGCCTGGAATTGGTGATTAATCAGTGTTGTATTTGCTTTCCAATAGAGCCATTAAAAAACCCTCAAAGTGTATTGAAGATCTACTATGTGTTAGCTCCTAAAAATACACAGTGACCAAGAAAGATGGTGCTCTGCTTCTAGCAGATTATTTCCTTTAAATCCTAACAACAGTCCTCCAAAGGAAGCAATATTTTGCCAATTTAAGCTGACAAAAACTCAGAACATTTATCTCAAATAGTAGAACAAAGAGCATCAAGACTGTTAGAGACCTACTTGTGGAACTGAGGAAAATGTGTCCCACATTTCGACTATATTCGATAGACAAGACTTCATTCTACTCTAGCACAGTCTTCCAATTGCTTTCTTACCTTAAGCTTCCCACCACATTTAATAATCCCTAGGCCCTCTCTCATGACTCTAATATAGCCCATACATTTCCTCTCCATGTAAGTCTTATGGTTTCACACTTGTTTCTAGATGCACATGATACCTTTTTAACTAATGCTTGTGGTCTGCAACTAATTCTGTATCCTCACCTGGTCGTACCACATGTTAAAGCAGATGTTTATGCCTCAATATTACTTCCCTTGTGGTTATAAGATTTGGCAAAGAAATTTGTAATTAAAGAGAAATTATATTTAATTTGGCTATCCGTTTGAGCATATATTTTCGTACCTTTAAATAGTATTTTAATAGTAGACATAATATATAAGAAAGTTTAGGTCATATAACTTAGTAAGCACTAGTAAAGAAATCTATTATAAGTTAATAAATATAAAAATGATTTATATCTGAATATGTTCATTGCATCAAGATAAATTGTTTAAGTGTCCAAGTTTAGGAGAATTATTAAATTAATCATGGCATAGCCATTACAAATTATAGGTTAAATTACTGTTTTGTTTTTATTTTTTTACAGTTTTTTTTTAAGATTTTATTTATTTATTTGACAGAGAGAGATATAGCAAGACAGGGAACATAGGCAGGGGGAGTGGGAGAGGAAGAAGCAGGCTTCCCGCCGAGCAGGGAGCCCGATGTGGGGCTCAATCCCAGGACGCTGGGATCATGACCTGAGCCAAAGCCAGACACTTAACGACTGAGCCACTCAGGCACCCTATTTTTTTACATTTTTTTCACCTTATTCATTGAGATACAATTGACATATACCAATTTTAAGTTTAAAATATGCAACATGTTGATTTGATGCATTATATATAGCAATGTGAATGAAGAATTTTAATAACTTTTGAGAATATTTATGATGTGGAATTACACTAAGAAAGATTAGCATTAAATTACATGGGCAGTAATATTGTTATTTCATTTTTAGTATATACACATATATGAAGTATATTAAAAGTGATTATTTCACACAATGAGATAATAGATTATTTTATTTATTTTTTATTTAAATTCAAGTTAGTAAACCTATAGTGTAGATTATTTTTATTTTCCTAAATTTTTTAAAGTAGTTTGTATTTCTTTAACATCAGGAAAATGTGTTCTTTCAAAAGCTCTTTATTTAAAAGAAAATTCTTACTGGATTTATCCCTAAAGACCTAAGCCAGTACCATCATTAGATAAATTTATTGATACATTTGAGCTGAAGTGAAGGAAGCTTTCATATCATTTGAGAATGTCACTATAGGAATAGTTGAATGGCTTCAAATAAAACTAAAGATCTTATATAAAATTTTGAGTAAGATATTATTTTAAAAGAAAAAGAAAAACTGAGTGATGCAATATTTAGAGAAAAGCACAGTGGATATAGTTAGTATAAGTAAAATAAATTACTTGCTTTAAATCTGCCAACATTACTGTTATTCATATGAACTACTGATTTTGAGTTTTTGTCTGCAGATTAGCTCATTTATAAGTTAGAATTCAATAAGATACATGGAAAAGATTTATATTTAATTTGTACACGTATGACCACATTTCTTTAATCCTAAGAAAGTTCCAGCTTTCTTTTCCTATCTGCATATATAACAGCCAACAGCTCATCTTTCATTTAGAACATCCTCCAGTCTTTAACCTTTACTGTTATTTGACTATTCAATTAATATTCCCAGTCATACATTAGAAATATGTTAAAACTAGAATTAAATGTCTTGAATGAAAGCTTATAACACCACATCATTTTCTATAGAAGACTTTAATTAATTGAAGTCTGAAAATATTAAATGACTATAAGCATTTTTTTTTATACTATCAAAAGTCTCCTGTTTTAGAAATTAGAGAGAAGTATAGTTTGAGATAGTGATAATAGTTGTTAGGTTTCAGATTCCTATTATACTCCAAACACAAAATTAAGCATAGTACTCAATTATATATCTATTTTGCCACTAATATTATTGTACCAATATAATGTGCCAAGCAATGTGGTTGATTCAAATAGAAAAAAGGTAGAAAAGAAAATTAAACCAGTAATATTATAAGTATAGTCACTGCTATGATAGGGAAGTACTGGTGACAGAAATACGTACTAGGAACACCAAATCTTGTTGAGGACATTAAGGAAATTAGAAAATACATGAGATTAAGTTGAGATTTGAAGAATGAGAATGAATTAGGTACACAAAGACAGAGAAGGATATTCATATTTTTCCAGGTTTCTGGTACGGCAAGAGGACACATTGAAGAGTCAGAGGCATCTTAGTATGAAATCACAATGGATTTAGCTAATTACTGACCTGAATACTTGGCTTTTGTTCCTTTCTGTCCTACTTAACTGTAAACACCGTGAGGGCAGCGAATGTATCTGTTTTGTTTCCTCTTGTATTCCCAGGCCTGAACTTAGTTTCTGGCACACAGTGGTAGCCTAATGCTTATCTGTGAAAAAACAAATGGACAACTAGAAAGCCTGAGGACAAACTGTGCATATCACAAGGAGATATTAATGCTTATCCTTACAAAACCAACCTATTACGGGTGAGGAAACTGACTCAGCTTTTTAAAACAGTGCTCAAACTCACAAAGTGGGTATAGAGTGAAGTGAGGATAAGAACCAAAGCCAGTGTGGTTTCCAATATATATGAAGACTCTTTTTTTATTTTCCTTCACCCCAGTCTGTTTCCCAGGAAGTATATGACAACTCTTGAAAGAAAAACCATAGGCCTGGTTCTGAAACACGGAACTAAAGGATCCAGGGAACACTTTATTCCATTCTCTAATCTGTCAACTAAGCTATTCACACATTCTGAGATAAGACATCACTGATGAAGGCCCAGTTGTGAACACAGAATAACCATTTGATGGCTAATATTCTACCAGTGTCTATATTATTGTTATTCATATTGGCCAAAAACAAAAAGCAAAAAAACAATGTTCAAAACCCAGCTCAACTCTTGTAACATTAATTAGCAGCTCCTTCTTAGATATCAAATGTAGAATCATTAATCCCTCCACTAACTTTTCTGCTTTTCCCCTAATATACTTTATTTTATTACCTTCTTGCTCATTTCAGTTTAGTTGTATATATTATTATTAAGTCTTTTGTCGATTCCAATCTATTTAACTTCATTATCTTGCTTTACTGACAATATCCATTTCCATCTGTCTATATGTCTATCTATCTATCAAGACGCAGTGTCCCTGGGAAAAAACTGAATGATTCCAAATAAGTTAACTGTTTATCAAAAAATTTAACGGCTTTAGAATTAATTTAAAAATCCTACTTAGGACTATCAGTCACCTGAAAGAAAGAGAAAAAGAAAGGAAGGAAGGAAGGAAGGAAAGGAAGGAAGGAAGGAAGGAAGGAAGAAAGGAAGGAAGGAAGGAAGGAAGGAAGGAAGAAAAGAAAGAAAGAAAGAAAAAGAAAGAAAGAGAAAGAAACACATTTCAGACCAACTAGATGAATAAATCTAATCTTCAAAATTAAGTTCTAAACTATGTCTCACCTACTTTTTAACCCTTGGAAGTTCATCTTTGCTAGTTTCATGCAAACTGACATTAATCATTTGGGTAAAAGTTTAAATATAGACCTCTGGAAAAACAGTCAAGCAGGCTAGCAGTCTAGTCATCTCCTCTATTACAAACTATTCAAACTAGGGCAAATACTACAGAAACTTCTGCTTTCTAATATTTGTCTTGTAAAACAAGAAACCTGAAAGGACTACAGTGGTTACCACTGTAAGATCCGTGGCAAATCAACCTGAAACCTAACTGCCCAAGATTAGACCTCTATGTAATATCATTAGAAATGAGATAAGAGGGGTGCCTGGGTGGCTCAGTTAGTTAAGCATCCGACTCTTGCTTTCGGCTCAGGTCCTGATCTCAGGGTCAAGGGATCGAGCCCCAGGTGGGGCTCTGTGCTGGGCGCGGAGCCTGTTTGAGATTCTCACTCTCCTTCTCTCTCTGCCGCTCTCCCCCACTCTCCCGCTGTCTCTCTAAACAAAACAAAACAGAACAAAAAAAAAAGAAATGAGATAAAAAGATGACAATCACAACAAAAAACCCAATCCCCCCCAAAAAAACCCCAAAACTCCTCAAGTACATTAAGTTAACTAATAAAGAATAATGTCTAGCATAAAAAAAGGAAGGAAAAATCTCAAATGGTATTTTTATGAATTCTGTGTGTAATTTGAGTGAAAAGTCACAGATAAGACAGTAGTAAACTGTAAACTTCAAAACTGGAGACTGTCCGTATCCTGGAAATAGTTCTATAATGTTATCCAAACTGATCAACATTAATAATATAAATCCCTTAATGGGTTTCATTAGGCTTAAAATAGGCCTACCATGCCATAAATGGACAATTTTTTTAACTTTATTGAGAAATTGAAAAATTTCACAAAATTTCTATTCAAATTCACAGAATATTGAAATAGACATTTTCTTTCTCAGTTTAAAAATTGAAAATCAAATGATATTGATAACCTGTTAAGCTCACTACTGGACACTAAACTGGCACTGATTACTTACCAGGGGAAATAACTGTGAACTGAGCTTTGGCTAGCAATTGAAGAGAAAACAATCTGCTTGGGTTCTAATGTAAAAAGCTAAACCGGCAATTTCTTTTTCCAAAACTCATCTTATTACCTGGCCTTCTGAGGCAGAAAACCAAATGTAAGTGAATGCTGTGAGGCTTAGCACAAAGTGGGACTGTAGAATGTTGTGTATTATGACAAGAAAATCTGGGAATATTGCAGAAATCAAAATGCTCTTAATGGTGCAATAAAAAAATCTATAAAACACCACACTATAAAAATAAGCTGTCGGGGTGCCTGGGTGGCTCAGTTTGTTAAGCGATTGCCTTCGGCTCAGGTCATGATCTCAGGGTCCTGGGATCGAACCCCGCATCGGGCTCCCTGCTCGGCAGGAAGCCTGCTTCTCCCTCTCCCACTCCCCCTGCTTGTGTTCCCTCTCTCGCTGTCTCTCTCTCTGTCAAATAAATAAAATCTTTAAAAAAAAAATAAAAAAAATAAAAATAAGCTGTCTTACATTAACTGGGCATAATGATGCCAAATGTAGAAGCTTGACAGCCTAGGTGGGTCTCAAAAAAAAAAAAAACCTAAAAATAAAAAGATAATTCATTTGAAAGGTAGTCATTTTAACTTGAAGCAAATACACAAATACTTACCTTTCACACGAAGAATTACCGATTGGCTTGTTATTTTTGAAAAAGAAGTTTGCAAACTCCTCTTTGCCTGAGGCTTGTGTGTGTATGTGTGTATGATGTTAGTTCTCCAAGAGGAAGTTGTGTAGACTAGCAGACAGGTAATATAAAAAAAATAAGACAAAATGAGAGTGAAGAAGCCTCTTTTCCAAGTGAGGGCTTTATTAAAACATTAAATTATCTGTGGACCTGATAGATTTCCTCCTCTAATTCTTGATAGATTTTTCAATCCTCAGATGGCATTCCATGGTGGCAAAAGTAGTGTTTGCAAGCAAAGTGCATGAAAAGTCCGCAGCAAGCACTAAGCCAACCTACATTGTAAAGGTTCCTGGGCCACGTCATTCTTCATAACTACAGAAATGACTAAGTGTTTACCTAGAGCTGGTGTTCTAGTGTAAGTGGCAATTGACCTTTGGAATTTCTATCCCTGTTCTGGATGACTTTCTTTGATGCTTGTAAATTAACAGAAAGTGCCACAATGATTCAGTGGATGTATTTGAACTGAAACACAAGCAGAGTACAGCTGGTTTAAGACCAGATTTGGTCAGAGCAAAGAAATATCACATAATAAAGAAACAAATTAAGTGGGAAAGTAAACTATATTCAGTTAATAAATATGGCGGGTAAGTATTTAATGATGTAGGAGGAGGCACAGTTTCAAATGATCAATAATCAATAAGGAAAACATAATTTCTCAGTTCAAGGCTAAATACCATTTAGTATTGTGGAAAGGTGAATATGCTTTCATGTGAAACATTCTAAAATAAAGCTAACTATGGAGGGGGGAAAATAGTCATAACCACCAAGGCTGATTTCCTTAAAGGGCATATGGAATTTCTGAAATAAAAATGAAATACAATAATGTTTTCATTATATTACATTATAAATGAACTTTGTCATTAAGAAAAACAGTTGTCATTACTTACTAAAGTAAGGCATTTTCCTTTCTTGTTTTTATAATGTCTCTGAAAGAAATACTTCACTCGGGTGTAATAAAAAAAGGGGGGGAAGGAGAGGATTTTGAAAATGAGAACTGGAATACATATGAAAATTTATCTACAGCAATTCTAGATAGTTGGGATAAATAAGTATTTCCTTATTGCCTAGCAGCATAGCTGCAATAATCAGGTTATCTAATAAGATTTTAGGTTTCTCCTTCCAACCATAGTATAAGAGACTAATCTTTAGAATTTCCACAAAGTCCTTCTGAAAATAATTTTCTTGGACACTGATCTATTCAGTGCTGAGAACAAAGACCAAAAGTGTACTTACCCTCATGGGTCTTACATAATAATGAAGATTTTACATTAGGTAAAAGATATATACAAACATTTACAAATTCAGTTCATCACATGGAGCTTCCCAATATGAAGGAAATAAACAAGGTGATAAAGAGTAATTGATGGATGGCTTTCCGTTTAGGATGAGTGGTCAAGGAATGCATCTCAGAGAAAGCTACAACTATTTTGAGGCTGAAGAACAAGGAAAGATTTTTGTGACAATGCAATTAAACTGTATTTCAATAAGAGAAGGAAGTTCAAACACAGACTCTAAAGTAGGCAAGCTTTTTTTGTCTTTCTGAGCAAGAGCAAGAAATTTTGTATGCCTACAATAAAATGAGCTGGGGGAAAGCAAAGTATTTCCAGATGAGAGTAGGAGACAGACAATGGCAGGTTATTGGAAGGTTTTCAATAGGGAGCAACATGATCTATTAAATACTTTAATAGTTTTAGAATAAAATATAATACAGATGTACGCAAATGTCAAAACAAAAAAATACACGTAGTGATTTATCACAAAGTGATCACTTGTGTAAATATCACCCAAAAATAGAACATTGGCAGCACCCAAGAAAATTTCTTAACACCCTGTCCTCAATTGCAATTCTCTGTCCACCATAGGAAACATTATCCTGGCTTGGATTATAAATGCTTTCTTGATTTTTCCATCTGATTTTAACACCTGAGGATGCATTTCTAAGCAGTGTAATTTGTGTTAAAATAGAGTCCTTTAGTATTTATTCTTTTGTATTTGCATTCCTTTACTCAATTTGCTCATTTTGTTGTTTTTGGCTGTAGTTTGTTTGCATTTGTTGCTACACAGTATCACAGAGACTGAGAGAATCAAACAGAATTGCAGTCCTTGTGAGTCTGCTTAATTTTGTTTGACTCTGATTGCTAGCATACTGCCATTTGGGGTCCCAACCCAAGACATCTACTTTGGTGGCCCTAAACTCAGTCCCATGAGTCTGACAACTACATTCTTGACTTTATCAGCCATGCTTCCTAGAATGAATGAAAGCCCACAGGGCAAAAGTAGTCCACCTCTGTAGGGGATCTCCATTCTTAGATAGGGCCCAGTTTTTTTTTACTCTTATTAACTTTATAAACCTTCAAATAGACAGATATATACATTTATACACATACACAAACATATACATGTATCCATGCATGTGTATGTTTAAGTATATGAATATGTATATGCATGTATATAGTGGTGGTTTTTTATAGGGTTGGCTCAAATTACCTAGTTCTTATTACAATACAGAGTGTCATCCTAATTTATATTTTTAAAAGATTACTGACTGCCTGAAGGAGAATGGATTTAAGTGATAAGACTTGAAGACAGGATGTAAATTAGATCAATATTGCTGTTGTTTTCATAATAGATAAAGATGTCTTTGGGTATGATAGCTGTGAAGAGAAATATTTTTTTCTTTTGGTAGAAATGTCAGGGCTTGCTAATTGTTAGGATATGTAGGATGTGGGAAGTAGAGGAGTTAAGGAGACTGATATCCACAGGAAAATTATGCAGGAATCTCCAGGATCAACTTTTCCTATTTCACTGTTAGTAGGCATCCTAGTCAAATGAGATTTTGTTCTTTGTTTTTATTGTTTAACATTTGACTTTAAAAATATATTCTCAGGGATGCCTGGGTGGCTCAGTCGGTTAAGCATCTGCCTTCTGTTTAGGTCATGATCCCAGGGTCCTGGGATAGAGTCCCTAATCAGCTTCTTGCTCAGCAGGGAGCCTGCTTCTCCCTCTGCCTGCCACTCCTTCTGCTTGTGTTTTCTCTCCCTCTCTGTCTCTAACTCTCCCTCTCTCTCTCTGACAAATAAATAAATAAAATATTTTTTAAAAAAGAATTAAAAAAATAAAATACATTCTCCAATTTTAGGTTTACAAAATACATTTATAAGATGATGAATGTGTTTAAACAACTAAAATGTCAAATACCACAGATGAATAGACTCAAGGAAAAGTACAAACTTGTATTTTTAAAACCTTAGCTATTTAAATCATGACAACTGTATACAAATATATTGCAGGCTGTGTGTGCCATATGAAACTCTGATGCCTAATAGTGTAGGAAAGCTAAAATCCAATCAAATCTGCATCCTGTTAAAGGATTTCCTCAAGAAAACCCATCTGGCTCAAAACAAATGTCATCTTTGATAAACCAATGTCTAATGAATTTCTCTGTTGAATGACTCATTGAATTTAACTCATTGTTAAATTCAACAATCATGTGCTCTAGTTGAAATGAGGTACCTTAAAATTCATTGTTGATGATAGAAATAAGACTGTTAAAAGCTAGGAGGAAACTGAAAAAGAGTAGAGCCATAGAGGAGATATTTTTATGAATGATATGTTTGTTAGAACTGGATTCTGGATGTCTTTAATAAAGTTAGTATGCTTAAGATTAAAATCCAGAATGGCAACTCTTAAAAAAAAAAAAAGAACAAGTTTCTAAAATAGAAAGGAAGTAAGAGTCTGTTTCTTAGTTTTCTTCTCTCTCTCTTTTTTTTACTTTGCTTGTTTGTTTTTGTTTTTTTTAAATTCCACATATGAGCGAAATCGTATGGTAATTGTCTTTCTCTGATATCACTTAGCATAATACTCTCTACCTCCATCCACTTGATTGCAAATGGCAAGATTTCATTGCTTTTTAAGACTGAGTAATATTCCATTATATAAATATACACATTTATATATACATACACACACACACATACACACACACACACACCCCACATCTTCTTGTGGGTGGGCAGATGGGTTAAATAGGTGATGGGGATTAAAGAGGGTATTTGTGATGAGCCCCAGGTGTTGTGTGAAGTATTGAATCATTATATTGCACACCTGAAACTAATACGTTGTTAGTATATTAACTGTATATATGTTAAGTAACTGGAATTTTAAAACTTTTAAAGAATAAATAAATAAAAGAGGAAGGAAATATAAGTTTAAGAGAATATTATAGACTTGACTGAAAGTATTCAGAGATTTATAGAATAACTTCATCAAAAGGGTTTGTAATTATTAATTACTAATAAAAATAAGTGATCATTTTCACACAGACATTTTAAATGTAGAGTAAGTGATACCCTGGATGATTATAATAGTATCATTGTATATACTAACCCATGAATCATTAGCCATTTAAGAACTGACATAATAATGATTAATGGAGAAAGAATTGAAATATAGGAAGAAGGAAGTACACTTTGCTGTTACATGGCAACATTTAAAACAATGGTGACATCTAAAATCGGAACAAACATTTGTTGCGTTAATTTTGCTAGGAAATATTTATATCACAGGATTTCAGATTGTTGGTGGACTTTGGAAATTAGACTAGAGCTATTTAGTGGTTCTTGGTAGATTTCTTTCAGCAATCATAAAAGTACAATTCTACACTCTTCCACCTGTGTTTGGAAGTAGTTGTTATACTAATATAGTGACCATGTGTCCTATATTATAGAAGACCATGCCATTTTCAAATGTTTTGTTTCTATAGTTCTAACTATAGGGACTTTTTTTGGTATTTTGTTTTCATTTTGTTTCTATAGTTCTAACTATAGGGAATTTTTTTGGTATTTTGTTTTCATTTTGTTTCAGTAATCTTCACAAATATAATACAAATAGTAGCTCGATAGAAAATACTTCTGGAATGAAGGAGTGGAAGGCATGCCTCATGGGAAGGTGTGAAAAAATATAAGGGAGGTGACAGGCATAAAAGCATCTTTAATATAAAAAGGCTTGGTTAAAGCAGCATTTATTTGGGATGGAATTTTAGTCAAAATCTGAACAGACAATGATAGTGACATATTTATAAGTGAAAGCAAAACATGCTATCCAATAGCTCATTCAGCATGGTGTCTTCTTAATAGAGAAAATGGCATTTTTTATAAGCATATGATCATTCTTGTATTCATTAGATATACGTACAGAACCTCCTGTGTACCAGGAACTAGTCTACGTGCTAAGGAAACAGTGATGGTCAAGAGAAATAATCTTATTTCTCTCATGAAGCTCATTGAGAAAAATGACAACAAAGATATCTGATACCCTTGGACAGATCCCCTCCCTCAACAGCTGGTCATCTTCATTTGGAAAGGTATCTGTAACCTCCCTGATCCAGAGCTTAGGTGGCTTCCTGGATAAACTCTTGAATTCCAATAAGAACCTTTGAAACCTATGCTAAAGTTCTCACTTTGTGATCACCTGTCTGATTCTCTCAATAAACTGCTGAAAGCTAGTTCTGGGTCTTATTCAATACTATATTCCCACAGCCATTCCATAATAGATTTTCCATAATCTTTGACTGATTGAATTAACAGACAGCCACCAAAGCACTTCCCAAGTGGCAATAAAACATATTACCTGTTTTCAAAGGAATTATATAAAAAGAAAAGAAAAATAAACATTTATTTGGTAAATCAAAATAAAAGGATGTCGGTACAATGAAGCAGTATTTTTATTATCCCTTATAATTCTTAGCTGAATGTACTTACCTCTTATATTTTCTCATTTGCAATATTCCAACATTTCCAACTTCATTAGGCACAATGTGGCACTCTTCATATCACAGTGTTTGTCACTGGCCCGGCCACCAGGGTCTGCATGCTTGATGATGTTGAGGATATTGATAAGCTATCTTCAACTTTTCAAGGAATGTTTAGGAGTATAGTAAACAGAATACCACGCTCCAGCCCCTCTACCCAAGATTTATACATCCTGATCTTCAGAATCTATGGATATGTCCTTACATAGCAAGGAAGAATTATGGTTATAGATTGAGTTAAGGTTGCTAATCAACTGATTTTAAAGAGATTATCTTGGGTTATCTGAGTGGGCCCAATGTAATTCCAAGTGTCCTTATAATTGGAATTAGGAAGTAGAAGAGAGAAAATCAGAGAGATGATAGCCTGGGAAGTTTGGCCCAACATTGCTGGCTTTGAATGGGGCCCGAGCCAGGCACTGCAGATAGTGTCTAGAAACTGGAAAAGGCAGGGAATGGATTCTCCCTTACGGCCTCCAGAAAGGAACTCAGCCTGCCAACACTTTGATTTTAGTTCAGTGAGACCCACTTTGGACTTTTGCCCTCCAGAACTGAAAGATAAAAAAGTTGTGTTGTTTTAAGTCACTAAGTCTCAGCTAAATTATTGCTGAAACAAATTGTTTTAGCAATAGAAAACTGATAAAGGGGAAGAGAGAAAACCAACCAGACTGTACAGAGTCATGGAGGAAACTTGTAAAGACTCCACAAGAACAGCATAAGGACTTTGATATTTATTCAAAGGGCAGTAGGAAGCCATGGGAGGTTTTAAACTGGAGAGTTTTTAAAAGTAAACTCAGTCTGCTCTGTGGAGGATGGATTGCTAGGAGGATATCACCTAGAAGAAGTATACAGATAGAAAAAAGAAGGGAGCCCAGGAAGAGATGAGGAATAGACACAGAAAAATTACTGGAAGGCCAAACCATATGTTACCATCAGCTATTTTGGGTGGTGACATGACAGATAATTTATGTGTTCTCTTTTTCATTCTTTCTTTCTATTCCACATGTTTCTTTGTTGAGCACATTTTACATAGTAATATTTTTAAAAATAACAATAAGTGGCCCTACCACATAGAGAATGAATCAGCCACAGGTATAAGATATCAGTTCCTATTCTGTGAATAAAGAAGACATTGGATGACTGAAGATGGAATGAAACACAGAAACCATGGGAAGATTTCACAGTTTTACCTGTTTGCCTTCATCTTGGCAGGTACAAATAGGAGCTGGGCACTGAGATATTTTTATCATGCACCTGCAAATTCAGGTAAACTGTTTTCTCTTGACATGATTTCTGAGGAGTTTTCTTATTTTTATGTGAGCGAATTTATACAAGAAGACTAATTGCCAGACTGTTCAATAATTACCATTTTGCTAAGCATAATGTATTAAACTATAATGTACGTACTCAACATATAGCAATATCTCTAGTAAAATATAAAGAAAATTATTTTTAAACATATATTTAAAGGACATGTCAATAGGTATCCAATGAAGGTTTTTTGTTTGTTTTTTCTTTTCCTTTTTCTCTCTCTCATCATAAGAATGATTTATACACAATTATTTAAGTTTTCTAAGTGTCTGCTTTGGCCATCCAGAAAACGCAGAACACTGGATGACTCATTTTTTTTTTGATCAGGCGTTTTGTATCTTGTAAAAATGGCCTAATGTGAAATGAGAAGTGGTCAAAACTCTGTGTATTTATCTTGTTTTTTCTTTAATGAAGTAGTAGCCAGCGTCAAAGCCAGCACCTCTGAGAAACCTGATTTCAAAACCAGAAGCCTCTCATTTCAGAGAAGTTAGATGGCTTTCTTGGGATGGCAACACTATTCATCCATAAGTAAGACTATTCAGGACCTGAATTAGAATGAGCCATTTAATAAAATGTACTCTCACCTGCTGGTTTGAGGATTGATACTCCCAAAGAGGGAATGGTATAGATCTGTCTAAAAATTGGTTTCCTATTTAGGGGTCCCAAAATGCTGCTGAAGTATGCCTTTTATTTTGTGACAATTTATATAAAAAAACAAAATCAAAACAAAAACAAAAAAAAGCAAATAACCAGGTTTGAATTGTAGTCAATCCAAGATAGGAATATGAGCAAATAGAATTCAGCTGACACAGAATGGGAGTATTGCTGTGACACTTTTCACAGCTTGAATACACATAAATGCTGTGAGAAAGGCAGCCTGACCACATTCCTCATTCTGAGTCAGTGCTGACGGTGCAGCGCCATTTTGGGAGGGAAGACCCAGCAGGGGTGAGAAAAGACAACATAAATGAATCATGTCATATATCCACCAAAATGAAAATGCAGTGAATGAGAACGTCTCACAGACAGGCACTCTTGAATTCAAACACTGTAATTAATAGCTTCCAAAAAGATATTCACGATTTTTTCTTTAAAACAAAAAAATACTAGACCAACATAACTTTTCAGAAACAGAACAAATGTTGCCTTCTGTAGCACTGATAAACATAACATTCAAACTTCAAAAGTGAGCACTTGTCCCTCAGAGATTATGCCTCTTTTGTGAAGAAATTGAAAAGGAGGTAAATAGTAGATGCTACTACAATTTCCAGAAGTTACTCTATCTGAAACTCCTGAGATTAGCTCTTGCCTTTCTATGCCAATGTTTTCTTTGTTGTCTAAAATGACATTATGGTCTGCTGCTTAGAGAAGCAAAATGTTTAGGGCAACAAGATCTTTGTTGCCTGCTTATAGGGTTTGTGATTTTTACTACTAATGGCAGAATTTTCTGCTTACATTGAATAATTCACCTGGATGTATTCCTGCTATTTACTATTTCAAAATCTATAAATGGAACTTTTATCTGAGCCCCATAAAGTGATTACACTAAAATATTTTCTCATTAAAACAAAAAAATGTCAGAGAAAGAGTTTCAGGCTTCCATTAGGCTTAGTTCTTTGGGTCCCCAAAACTATGGATTCCTTATAAAACTGATTGGAGAATTCACTCTGAGGAAGATTCAAGATTCCTGAACCAAACTAAATATGGGATTATCAAGGAAAGGGCCAAAATCTGAGAATGTACATTTTAGGACATACATTTCACTTCTAGCTCATGGCTATTTGAGACATAAATTCTTTTCTATACCTGGGCCAGTAATAAGGAAATTTCACAAGTTAGGAAATTGCTTAATGTTCCATTGCCCTATGTCTAACAATGAACAGCATTTGTCTACTTTTGGATAACATGGTATTCTAGCACTTCTTCCCCGATACTTTAGGGCTGTTAAAATGAATCTGGCTTTTGTGGTCATTTTGCTTGGTCAGGAGGTCACAATCCATCCAAGTGCCTACTAATCCAACATTCTCTACTTCAGTCCACAATAGAAGGCAGTTCCTCTCTGTTACCCTTGGGAATTATGTTCCCTCATGTTATCTGTGGTAAACTGGACTATTGTTCATAAAGACTTTCTCCTGATGGGAGAAAGGATTATATTTCTTCATTTAACCTACTGACCTCCAGTGTGTCATGAAGACTCTCTTTGCCCAGAAGT
Organism: Eumetopias jubatus; assembly: GCF_037043125.1. Taxonomy (NCBI): domain Eukaryota; kingdom Metazoa; phylum Chordata; class Mammalia; order Carnivora; family Otariidae; genus Eumetopias; species Eumetopias jubatus. Next base: position 48,651,708 of record NW_028274820.1, on the reverse strand, counting down.
GGTTGGCATTTCCTTGGGGCAGAACATACACAAAGTATGTGTAGTTGGTGTGTCCCTTTTTCCCCTTGTGAAAAGAACTAGCAGTGTTCCAGATAGATTGAAGAAAATATGTAGCCACCCTACAGCTCATCTCAGATATGTGCATGAAGGAAAAATAAAACTTTTTGATTGTAAGCCTCCAAGACATTGAGTTGTTTGTCAAAGAGAAATAGCCCGGCCTTTCTTGACTGATAGAACATTCATCTCACCTTTTATAGGTTTTCTGAGGCCAGAAGTAAAGTCTGAGGAATCACCCTTATACTAGATGTTCAAATTGCAGATTAGTGTGTGGGGTTCATTTTCATGTCTTTCACAGAGGAATAAGATATTTAATTTTCACTCTTATATTTTCCAAAACTCTTTCCTGGAATGCAACACATTGAAAATCTGAGGCTGCTTGGAATGAGACATACAGCTTTTTACCCAGACCCTTTGTTGGGCTCTGAGCTTGGGCCAGGGCCTCCCTGTGTGTGCCTGTGAGCATGAGCAAGGAGGTAGTTCCAAATCATCCACACGGGTAGTTTGGTGTTGGTTGTGGCTTATGCCAAATTTATGAAAGTGCTAAATACATTTTGGATATAGCATTTGATTTTGTACATTTCTCGAGTGTCACTTATTGAGTTTGTAGTTCATGTTAACCATTCTAGAGTAACATACATAAGGGACAGAAAAATACAGCTGTGTTTTCCTTGACAATAATCATATCAGGTAAGCAAAATCTCATTGTCTCTCCATAAGGCATTTGCTTAGAAGAAACTAAAGATCTGTTTTTCTAACCATACCACCATTACAGAATTGCTTTCATTGGGTTTTTCTTAGCCATTTTCATATTTTTTTTTGCTCATTTTATTTTCAAAGTATAGTATTAGACATAGAAAGGGATATTTTTTAAAGCTAAAACTAAGACAGTGATTTTTAATTAATGGTGTTCTTTCTTTGTTATGGCATATTACTGTGACTTAGAAATTTGTAAGTGATTACTCTTTCAAATCACTTATAACAAAAAATATTTACTGATTTAATGTGTTATTTGCCCATATCTATCATCATTAAAATGGCATGAAGTATTTAATTTTTAAACAGGATTTTAGTGTCGTGTGTAATATAAATGCATACTTATACAAAATATTTTTGTTCAAAAACTGCCTCTGTTTGTGAAATGTGCTTAAGTATATTTGCTTCAGTTTTTAAGCCACTTGCTTTTATTGATAAATCTTGACTGTATTTCCCTAAGTCGAGTCAAGGATTATTGTATTTGTCCCATTACGAGTGTTCCTTTTGTTCCATTCTGAAAAAAAAAATTAAAAATTAGGTATTGTTTTCAAGCCTGAATCTCTGTTGCATTTCAAAAACAATTTCCAAAATACCTACAATAAATATTGAGTTTAGTATTAAATTGATAAATTGCCTTCAAATCTATAGTCATTATAAAAGTCTGATTCTATAATAAACAATGTGACTTGGGATAATTAGGAGAAATCTTTTCTTAGATTCTGAAGAACTATGCCAAAGAACAGCATGTCACAAACAGTATTCCAGAACTCTGTCGTTGTTCCATCTTTTGGTATCACTGTATGTGCTAAGGGCTAAGGTTTGGCTGAGGTCCAGCCCATGTGGATGCTAACACAGTCCTTGCATTCAGGGGCAACAGTGCATATGGGCGTAGGCTGTTCTTTCTGGTAGCAGAACCAGACTGACCTACCATAACACATCAAGAAACCTGCTGTTTGGATGCGTCTGTCTGTGGGGAGGTTTCCAGCTGGTGTATTTGCTATACGTTTGGATGCTCTCATGTAAACAATGAAAACATTGAGGGACTTGCCCATGGAGTCTGACTAACAACCAAAGGCTGACTTTGGCTGCTCTACAAGGACAAAATGATGAAGGTAGAGAGAGTAGAAAGAAGGGTGTGAGTAAGGTGGATGCAGAAAAGGAAAACATAGAAAAGCAGGAAAAAAGTGTCAAGGAGAGGATAATGGTTAAAAGTTCCTGGGAATATATCATTGGTCAAAAGTAAATAATAGCAATTATCAATTAGGCCTCACTACTAAAATATATACTTCTAGTCAATAGCTGAGTGAGTTCTTTGCAAATTAGGAATTTGAATTATATATGAACTCAGAAAATGTACCATAAGAGTGGCACCAAAATTTATAAACCATGCAAGAGAAGTAGGTAAAAAACAACAATAGGTGAATAAATATTAGTTCAACAGATTTTCACTGTGCATCTACTAAATGCCAACCTTGGTGACAGACATTTAGAACAACTTAGAGGTTCCTATAGTTTTCCATTGAAAATTTCTGTTAAAAATGTAAGTAAAGGTGGCATCACAAACCCTACTTCGTTGGGTTCAATCTAACCTTAACAGATGAGAAATCCGGAAATGTGGAACTCAAGAAACCATTAAAACATCTAAAAATAACAGGTGCCAATATAGTCTTAAAACCTATACTTTCCCTTTTTTATTTTGTTAGACATATTTGACATAACATGCTCAAATCCCACCTTTTATTCTATGCCATATTTGAATTTTGGAGTCTGTAGATTCTGAGTAATGCATTCTACCATGATAAGAAGTTAATAAAATCTGTTTTTATATACTCTTTTCCAAATGGCTTATTTCATTCATTATATTTTTTATTTCAGTTCAAGTCAGTTAACATATATATATATAGTGTATCAGTAGTTCTATGGTAGAATTTAGTGATTTATCAGTTTGAGCATTTAGCCAATGCTCATTACATCAAGTGCCCTCCTTAATGCCCATCACCCAGTTACCCCATCCCCCCCCCACCTCCCCTCCAGCAGCCGTCAGCTTGTTTCCTAGAGTTAATAGTCTCTTATGGTTTGCCTCCCTCTCTCTGTTTTTATCTTATTTTTCCTTCCCTTCCCCTATGTTCATCTGTTTTGTTTCTTAAATTCCACATATGAATGAAATCATATGGTATTTCTCTTTCTCTGACTGACTTTTTTTTACCTAGCATAATACTCTCTAGTTCCATCCACGTTGTTGTAAATGGCAAGATTTCATTCTTTTTGATGTCTGAGTAACATTCCCGTGTGTGTGTGTGTGTGTGTGTGTGTGTGTGTGTGTGTGTGTGTGTGTGTGTGTACACCACTTCTTCTTTAGCCATTCATCTGTTGGACATCTGGGTTCTTAACATGTTTTAGCTTTTGTGGACATTGCTGCTATAAACATTGGGGTGTATGTACCCCTTCAAATCACTAGTTTTGTATCCTCTGGATAAATACCTAGTAGTGAAATTTCTGGGTCAAAGAGTAGTTCTATTTTTAACTTTTTGAGGAATTTTCATAGTGTTTTCCAGAGTGGCTGCCCCAGTTTGTATTCACACCAACAGTGTAAGAAGGTACCCCTTTCTTTGCATCCTCACCAACGTCTGTTTTTTCCTGAGTTATTAATTTTAGTCATTCTGACCAGTGTGAGGTGGTATCTCATTGTGGTTTTGATTTGTATTTCTCTGATGATGAGTGATGTTGAACATTTTTTCATGTATCTGATAGCCATTTAAAGGTCTTCTTTGGAGAAATGTCTGTTCATGTCTTCTGCCCATTTTTTGACTATTTTTTATTTTTGGGATGTTGAGTTTAATAAGTTCTTTATAGATTTTGGATACTAGCCCTTTATCTGATATGTCATTTGCAAATATCTTCTCCCATTCCATAAGTTGCCTGTTAGTTTTGTTGATTGCTTCCTTTGCTGTGCAAAAGCTTTTTATCCTGTTAAATCCCAATAGTTCATTTTTGTTAGTCACCATAATTATTTTGAGATTCATTGATATCGCAGCATGCATCAGTAGTATATTTTATTGGTGTATGCTAATTCCAATGTATGGACATACCAAAGTTTATTTATCCATTCACTTGTTTGCTTTTTAAATTTTTTTTTAATTTGAATAAAGTTGACACACAGTGTTACATTAGTTTCAGGTATACAACTTAGCGATTTGACAAATTTATTTATTATACTGTTCATCACAGGTGAAGCTACCATCTGTCCACTTACATTGCTATTACATCATTGACTGTATTCCTTATTCTGTGCCTATTATTCTCATGACTTATTCATTCCATAACTGGAAGCCTGTATTTCTCATTTCCCTTCACTTATTTTATTCAACACCCCCACCTCCTCCCCTCTGTCAACCACCAGTTTGTTTTCTACATAGGTCTATTCTGCTTTTTTTTGTTGTTTATTTATTTTCTTTAGATTCACATATGAGTGAAATCATATGGTATTTGTCTTTCCCAGTCTGACTTAGTTCACTTAGCATGATACCCTCTAACTCCACCCATGTTGTCTCAAATTTTATGATTTAATCCTTTCATGTGGCTGCATAATATTCCTCTGTGTGTGTGTGTGTACACCACATTTTCCTTATTCATTTGTCTACTGATGGACACGGGTTGCTTCCGTATCTTGACTATTGTAAATAGTGCTGCAGTAAACAGGGGTGCATGTATCTTTTTGAATTAGTGTTTTCATTTTCTTTGTGTAAATACCCAGTAGTGGAATTACTGGATCATATGATATTTCTATTCTTTATTATTTTAGGCACTTCCATACTGCTTTTCACAGTGGCTATACCAATTTGTGTTCCCACAAATAGCACATGAGGTTTCCTTTTTCTCCACATTCTCACCAACACTTATTTCTTATCATTTTGATTTTAGCCATTTTAGCTGACATAAGGTGACATCTCATTGCAGTTTTGATTTGCATTTCCCTGCTGATGAGTGATGTTGAGCATCTTTTCATGTGTCTGTTAGCCATCAGTATGTCTTCTTTGGAAAAATGTCTATTCAGGTCCTCTGCTCATTTTTGGATCTGATTGGGGGTTTTTTTGGTGTTGAGTTTTATAGGTACTTTATATATTTTGGATATTAGCCCTTTATCAGATATGTCATTTGCAAATACCTTCTCCCATTCAGTAGGTTGTCCTTTTGTTTTGCTGGTGGTTTCTTTTGCTGTGCAATAGCTTTTTATTTTGGTGTAGTCCCAGTAGTTTATTTTTGCTTTTGTTTTCCTTGCCTCAGGAGACATGTCTTTAAAAAATGTTGCTATAGCCAATGTCAGAGAAATTACTGCTTGTGCACTCTTCTGGGATTTTTATGCTTTCAAGTCTCACTTGTACGTCCTTAATCCATTTTGAGCTTGTTTTCTTTCTTTCTTTCTTTCTTTCTTTCTTTCTTTCTTTCTTTCTTTCTTTCTTTCTTTCTTTCTTTCTTTCTTTCTTTCTTTCTTTCTTTCTTTCTTTCTTTCTTTCTTTCTTTCTTTCTTTCTTTCTTTCTTTCTTTCTTTCTTTCTTTTCTTCCTTCCTTCCTTCCTTCCTTCCTTCCTTCCTTCCTTCCTTCCTTCCTTCCTTCTTTCTATTTTGGTATAGGGTTAGAAAGTGGTGAAGTTTTGTTTTTTCATCCCAGCACCATTTACTGAAGAGACTGTCTTTTCCCTGTTTTATATTCTTTCCTCCTTTGTCATAGATTAATTGACCATATAGATGTGGTGTATTTTTGTGGTCTCTATTCTGTTCCATTGATCCATATGTCTATTTTTGTACCCCCATTTTATTTTTTAATGGACAAAAATAGCATATTTTAGACCCTAGTCACAGAATTTTAATGCTGAAGGAGATGGTAGAAATCACCTGGTCCTACTTTTCTCCCACCCCACACACATCAAAAATAAACATATTTTTTAAATGTTCATATGTGTATATCACTTTATATGCAAAAATGTGACAAATAGAGGAACAATATATGGGCCTAAATGGCTAATGTGCTGGTTGTAGGTGAAGAAAAATTTATGATGTTGGTGTCTTTTTGTCCATTAACACATTTTTCTAACATTGTCTTAGGTTTTTGGCACATTATTTTATAATTCTAATAATAACTAAAATATGTTAAGTTATAATATGCTTATGTATTTATAACTGCAGTTATTGAAACACAGTCTGGAATCTCAGAAATTATCCAGACATTTGATGTTCAGTGAACTTATGAATAGTTCTTACCAGAAAAATCTGAAAAAAGAATTGTCTTAAACGTACTTAAAGGACTGCAAAAATGAGAATTTAGGGCAATGGAATGTATAAGTGATTAAGTCAGCAGACTTTTTCCATGTATGGACATTCACCCAATTCCCAATTCAGACATCTTTCCCTTTTTTGAAGATCAGTAGTTATCAGAGGAGATTCTGAAATCCAGTTCCAAATCCTGATTGCTCTCATATCCTTTAGTGCAAAACATTAGTGCTCAAGTAATACTTTCCCATTATTCTTTCACCTTTCACGGTCTAGATCCTATAAAGTTTATATCATCACCATGCCAGCATGAGAAGCTATATTGTTTCCTAAGTTTGCCCTTGTACTCTTCCTTTCCAAAGTATTATGCCTCAGTGCTCAGTGAAGTACACTTTTTGGAGAGATAGGAAATAATACCACACAGCTCTGGGGAAAGCTGGCTCACAGGTGTTGTGTGTTATATAAGATAGATTTCATGAAGAGCTTCCCACAGTGGTTGTAGAAAATGTTTGGCTGTGCACTGGCACTAATTATAAATAATGATTTCTGACATTGCAAACTTTGTGGGTCAGTAGGCAAGGAGGTCTCAGGCATCTAATTGCTGTCACCTTCTAAAGGGAATATAAAAAAAAAAACAGCAGTAAAAACCTATACTAGTCTATTGATGCATACAAATACTAGTAATACAGAAAAGGAAGTTTCAAACATAAGTCTCCTTTTTAAGTTTTTTTAAACACAAAGAAGGTGTGATGTTTAAATATTTGAAGCTGCTCCAGAAATGCTGAGAACGATTAGGGCTGTTAAGGTCAAAGATTTCTCAAACATGCTAAATGTGAATTTGTCTCATAAATGTGTTCTATGTTTCTCTAAATTATTTATGTAACATCTCCCCACATATATAAGTGTACCTTCCAAAAATATGTATCATAATTGATTTCCAAAATAAAAAAGCATTTAATATTTGTCCTTTGGCACATATTGATGTCTACTTAATATACAATATGAATTATAAGATGCAATGTGGTAGAACCATCAGTGAGCACAGCCTACTGATATGTCATCCACAAAGTGGTCTGTGAGACTTTCTTGTCTGAAAATAACATTTTCCTGGTCCCTGCTAACCCATTGTATATTTAATTTTAGTTCTCGTTCTTATTCAGTCTGTTGTACTTTGAATGCCTACAAGAAAGATGAATAGGATGAGCAACTTAAACACCCCATAGAAAAGACTCAAACATTTACTTACTACATCCCTCCCACTAGTTTGCTGCATTAGCACTTTTTAGCCCCTATTATGGCAGTAATTGTACAATCCATCAGTGACTTGCCTCTTGACAAGCAAGTTTCGTGTCTTGTTCAATTTCGTAGCACCTGTGCAATGGCAGTACATTTTAGGAGCTCATTTAGGGCAAGGTATACATATATGGGAGACTCAATAAAATACATATATTAGGAACTAGGATTAAATCAAGTTACTTTTGATTCAATGTAAAGCAATAATGGTCTGTGTGGGTGCAGAGTGAGAAAGTGTGGCTAGTAATGTTTAGGGGTAGAACTTTCCAATTTATTTTTTCAAAGTAATAAACAATAAAAAATTCTGTTTCTTCATCTGTCAAATAGAGACTATAATAGTGATTGCATCATTTAGTTGTTGTATCAATTGAGATAAACAGGAAAGACCTCAGCAAAGTGGTCAGTATATAATATTCTCCAAATGTTAATGATTAATATTTTTATAATACTGAAAAGCACCAAAGAAAAATTATGAATAATTCATACTAAGATGATCTGGACATAAACCCTCTAATAATTTAGTGTGTATTTTCCAGTAATGTTTCTCATATGTTTGTGATATACACACACATATATATGTGGCACAAATTTGGATATAATATTGCAATTTGTAATTTGTATATAATATTGCAAAAGTAAGATTTTCATTTAAAATTTACCTTGGGTAGTTACCTTATACCATAATTATATGTTTAAGATAGTATTTCAGTGGTGTTTAAATATCATGTAGATGTATTATAATTGATTCACCTCATGTTTTATTGTGTCTTTATCAACTAAGAATAATACTTTTGAAAAAAAGTAGAATGTCAAGAAATGTTACCTATTAGATGTTCCTTTGATGGGAGTGGAAAGGATATAAGAAAACATGTAGTTCTACAGTTCAACAAGAATGATGCATAGGTTTACTTGCCTTTATTATGTGGAATGGAGAGCTCTGTGGTATCATGGATCAAAAAAAATTCTGTCACTAAATAGGCTATATTTCTTACCAGGGATACACATAACAGTGCTAAGTTAAAAAAAATAAACTTTCAACTGTTACTTTTACAGCAATATGAATTTTATACCATCTAATTTTTGAATATTAAAAAAGAACAAAATATTTTTTGTATTCTAATAGTTATAGTATTACAGATGAGGCTAGCAACTAAAATTGTGAATAAGATTTCAGAACTTCTTGCATTTATATTCATAAAAAATAAAGAAATTACTTTTTATGAATTAAGAATTAGATAAATATTCTCATACTATAAAATATATGACTAAATGACAACTTATTTTGTTACTCAAAATTTACATTGTCCTAGAATTTAATTAGCCTCATCATCATTATGAACTAGTTTTGGAGATGTGTCTCCAAACTTCTGGAATTTTTCTAATCTGTTACTGGCAGGACATCATTGACATCTTAGATTTGTTAAGTGCTATTAAGAATTGCTTGTTGTTTTTTGTTAAGAGATGTTTGTTTTAGCTGTTTTTTGTCTTCTGTCAAATGTCTAAGGCCTAGAAAGCCTGGCCATTGCAGCAGTCAGAGACCATATGTAAAGTGAAACTATTAAAATTTCCACAGATAGATGCCATTTGACCATTCCATACATGCTGCAATTAAGTGCTTGCTAACTGTTGCTTTCCTCTCTGAACGAAAAGCAATTTGAGGGGAAAATGTGGAAAGATTAAAGTGTAAGCCTTGGTTTAGCGGAAGAAATAGGTTCATGTTGACTTTTGACCTAGAACCTTGTGTTCTATCTATCCCTGGGGGGAAAAATGCTCATAATTTAATAAATATTACTTCATGCAAACAATGAATCATGGAACACTACATCAAAAAAATAATAAATAAGTAAATTTAAAAACTAAATAAATAACTAAATAAATATTACTTCAGTAAGTTTTCTTACAAAGACTTTTCATTGAGTGGCAACCTTATGTCAAGACCTGTGGTAGGAGTTGGCCTGCAGAGATGTGGAGATATGGTACCTGCCTCAGGATTCAAGAAGACAAACACATTTAAAGACAGCAGCAAAACTATAATCCAAGGCAGATAAACGTAGAAGTTAAGTATAATCAAAGTAACGGTAACACAAAAAGTGTTAATTACTTCTGCCCAATGTTGACAGAGGGATGCTTCAGAGGTGGTGATGTTTAATCTGAATTTTAAACAACAAAGAGGAATTTTTTTCTTTCTTTTTTTTTTTAAAGATTTTATTTATATATTTGAGAGAGAGAGTGGGAGAGAGAGAATGAGCATGGGGGTGGGGGGAGGGAGAGGGAGAAGCAGGCTCCCCACTGAGCAGGGAGCTGGACATGGGGCTCCATCCCAGGACCCTGGGATCATGACCTGAGCTGAAGGCAGATGCCCGACCAACTGATCCACCCATAAATTCCGAAGAGGAATTTATCTAGGCCAGTGGAGAAGGCCATTTGAAGTAGAAGAAACTGCATTTGTCACACATGTGCACACACGCACACGCACACACACATACAGGTAGAAACAGTATTGAGGTAGAAACTATTAGTCTGAGATAATGAGCAAAGGTATCAACTGATAAAGACAATAAAAGGCAGGTAGAGACAAGTCAGTTCATATAGTCTTTTATGCCATGCCAACAAATTGAATTTTGGATAAGTAGGAATCATTGAAGATTTTTTGTAAGAAGTGACTTCAGTTGTGCATCTTAGTAGGAAAATTCTGATCAGGTATATAAAGGTAGAATTAGTTGTTGTCAGAAAGAAAAGTAAGATAAAATTTGGAGGCTATTGCCAAACAGAACTAATCATTGCATATCACCTGCAGGAAATCTTCTGGACACATTGACAAAGTCCAAAGGAAGGATATGAAGCGTGGGACTGTCACATTATTTTGAGGAGCTCTTCTAGAGCAGGCCAGTAGTCAGTAACCACATCGGCAGTCTACCTAAAATCCTGGACTCTTACTGCAACTGAGCATGCAAGTCATGATACTCTCATATTAGCCAAAGCCCCTCCCAAGTTCATTACTCAAGTCCATCCAAAAGGGACATAGCTGCTCAAGTCTAGTACAGTCTTACACAAACCATTGAAATATAAATATAATTCCAATAATTTAAATCATACTGAAAAATAATTCTGAACATAAAAATTTTAAAATAATTCTAGGTATTGATTCTCTGTGGGTGCAATGAGAAATTACTAATACTGTTTTTTTTTAAGATTTTATTTCTTTATTTGAAAGAGAGAAAGAGATTGAACAAGAGAGAGACAGGGAGAGCATAAGCAGTGGGAGAGGCAGAGGGAAAAGGAGAAGCAGACTCCCCACTGAGCAGGGAGCCCAACATGGGGTTCGATCCCAGGACTCTGGGATCATGAGAAATTTCTAATATTTTTGAACACACACGCACACTCACCTCACTATGAATAGATGAGAGTAAGAGCAAGAAGGAAAGAAAAGATTAAGTTAGAGCCACTTAACTAGTAACAACTGAGGGATAGCATGTCTATACGGTTTTAGGACATGCCTTTTCAAAACAAGAAAAATGAGCTTAGCCAGTGGATATATCCACAGCATTTGTATATAGAGTTTTCATTCAATTAAATTTTATTCTCTGAACCATATCACATGAAGACCCAGCATTAAACTATGCTAGCCAGAAAGTAAGATCCTAAATCATCTTCAAACCTAGCACTCCAGCCTTACTGTCATTATAACAATATGATAAACGGGAGAGCCCACAGTGCTTGTTATAAATATATTGGCTATGAGAATAAAGCAATCAATCTGAATCCATAAACTACACATGCACAAAGTTTCATGCCCTTACTCTATTGTTACATCTGAAATGATGCCAACACTTCATTACATGTCCTGTTGAGGAAAATTGTGGCACTTCTTATGGATTTAGAACTCATAGTGGGACAAACGTATTGGGTTACAATACCTTCATTTCCTGGTTGTGCTACACCAGATATCCTATTATCAGAAACATCCTTTCATTCAACTATTCCAATTACCAACCCCCCCAAATAGGCTCCCTCAATTATATAATCTACAGACTTTCTATCCTTCTTTCCTTTTTAAATCTGTGATTATTTAGAAGGGATTTGCAGTTGGAATCCATCTTTCGGTTAAGGATGCTAGGGCAGCGTCTACAAAATAAGTCAAGTTGTTAAATAGTTAAAAATCAACAGTATACATTATGAACATCTCCTGGTTCTTACGGGATTAACTTTGCTATATGAAGACAATAATGGGTCAGACAGAAAATATTTTTAATCATGGATGACATCTGGCTTAAACAACAAAAGCAAAGTGACAGTGACAAAAAGTATAGTTAAGGAGGTTCTAACGAGTGGTAGATAAAGCTGTTATACAATTATAATTGTCAAGTAATTGAGTCTATAACTTCTTCAATAACATAAATTTCAACAGAAAAGTGATTGGAAAATGTGTTTTTCTGATCTAAGTCTGTAAAGATTTTTATTCATTCATTTGCGGGAGAGAGAGAGAGTGCAGGGGGAAAGGCAGAGGGAGCGAGAAGTAATCTTAAGCAGACTGTGCTAAGTGCAGGGCCTGGCTAAGCACAGAGCCCAACTCGGGGCTCAGTCTCACAACCCTGAGATCATGACCTGAACTAAAGTCAAGTCGGACACTTAACCAACTGAGCCACTTGGGCACCCCTCTGATCTAAATCTTTAAATGTTCCTTCATAGATTTTACAGATTTAGAAAAAACATTCCTTTTTTATCATACCAGATTTTTCTTTCAACTTGTAGTTTTACATGTATGTGTATGGTAATGATAATGCCTGGCATGTGTATAGAATTTTTCACAATTAAACAACTTGAGTATTGAGAATCTGTGAACAAATACCTTTCCAAACTGATCAGGTTACTAAAAGATTACTTTCACATACATCTTTGATATTTCTTTAAATTGACAGACCATCAATTCAGCTAATTCTACAAATAAACATATTATCATTTTATGTTGTTTGATTCGTAAGTTATTTGGTTTCTAGTCTTATTGCTGCCCTTCAAATTAGATCAGATTCAATCACATGCACATATAGTACTATATGTTTATTTACTTGATTTAAATCAAAGTATCAAGGAAAGTAGAGGGCAAAAAACATGTTAACTATATAGCTAACACACTGAACAAATAAGGTTGTAGGCATGATCTCTCAATAACCAAAATAGGCAAGAGCACAAGAATATCTCTTTTGCTTTCTTTATCCTCATTAGCAAGCTGTTGAGATTTTGTTCCAAATAAGAACCATAATATTGTTAGATTTTGGAAAATCATACTTTGCCTTTACCTCCGCCCCCTTGGCAACAGCACACATACAAAAGGATCCTGGTGAAACCAATTTATTGGGAGCTATTTTCTTTTTCCCTCAAAAGTTCCAACCAAAAGCTTTTATGTTTGGGACATTTAAGCCAAGAATACCTTTTTTGTAGTGCTCTCTTTCAAAGCACTCAGGCCATGTGCTTTGCCATTATTTTAGAATGGTAATGCTTTCTTTTTAAATGATGCTTCCTTTGCCCCTCAAAGGCACCATTGTCTGCCTGGTTTCCTCAGTTTGGTTGCTTTTAGTCTCTGATAAATTAGTAATGGAACAGAATAGGAGGTTTTGCGGCTCCTGTGCCCTGTTATTAAATTGCGGTTTGGTGCTAAAATGTATACACCACAGCCTCTGTAATGACAGGTAACTGTTTGACTAATTGGACCAGACTCAATAGAATCACAGAGCTACAAGGATCTTCAAATTCTTTGGCCTGCTCAGCTCATGTTTTCAAGGAAGACTGAGGCCTTGGCAATTAAAAGACTTGCATAAGAACATAAAAAAACAGCAAGTAACATCATTCGGACCACAGAACTTTCTGTTTCCCATGTTATTTCTCTTTGAAAAGAATTTCTGATATCTACTGAAAGAGTAAAGACAATGAATTTAAATTTGGCCACAAACATTTTTATTTATTTATTTTTGTTTTGTTTTTTATTATGTTATGTTAATGACCATACATTACATCATTAGTTTTTGATGTAGTGTCACAAACATTTTTAGAAAAGGTCTGAGAGTCTTATTAAAATATTTTAAATAATTTGAGGCAGCTTTTAAAAAATTTTTGGTCAGTTATCAATTTGTAAATGATTGCTTACTCATAAGAGAGCAGATGTTCCTTTAAGACTCTATTCTTTTCAAAACTTGTCCATACAAGTTTTTACCTTCAAATTTGTACCCATATTATATCAGATAACGTATTATCAGTTCTCTAAGGTAGTGAAAGGAAATATTATTATTTCAGATTTACCTAATCTGAACCCCAATAGCTATGTTTAAACTCTATTTTTAAAAATCACTTTCCAGGGTGCCTGGGTGGCTCAGTTGGTTAAGCAACTGCCTTCGGCTCGGGTCATGATCCTGGAGTCCCGGGATCGAGTCCCACATCGGGCTCCCTGCTCAGCAGGGAGTCTGCTTCTCCCTCTGACCCTCTTCCCTCTCGTGCTCTCTATCTCTCATTCTCTCTCTTAAATAAAATAAATAAAATCTTTAAAAATAAATAAATAAATAAAAATCACTTTCTACTTCATATTTTACTTATTTGCTTACATGCTTCATCCCTTCTAGTAATTACTAAAAGCTTTTGAAGGTAAGGAAACTTCTTTTTGTTTGTTTGTTTTTAGAGAGGGAGAGAGGGAGGGAGGGATGAGCAGAGGGAGAAGGAGAGAGAGAATCTTAAGTAGGATCTATACCCAGTGTGGACCCCACTTGGGGCTCCATCTCACGACCCTGAGATCATGACCTGAGCTAAAATCAAGAGTTGGATGCTTAGCTGACTAAGCCACCCAGAGGCTCCCAAGGTAAGGAAACTTCTTAAACATCTTTCAAGACACCACAAGTTCTAGCACTTGGCTTCACAGAAATAGGCCTCCAGTGTGTCTATTTAGTAAATAAATAAATGAATTTCTCTTTGACAGATAAGAGAGTGTACATATAAAAATATTTTCTCAAGGTCATATAGGACTTTAGAAGAGTTAGGACTAAAATATCGTATTCATGTAATCACCTATTTATTTAACACTGGACTACTTGAGCAAGGACTCAGAATGCCTATATTACCAACAAGGCCCTTCTGAGAGGAACAACTGTGCCATAGTCCTTCTTGAAGAGGCAGTGTTTTGCAACCCCCATGCCCCTGTCTTCCCTAACTAGAGCTGTTAGGTTGAAAGGGTGGGCAGGGACCCAACCCAGATTACATGGGGCAGAACATAGGCTGATGAGCTGAAAAGCATAACAGGGGTGGGAGAGACTATAATAGGCTGGCCAAACACCAGCTAATGCTGGGAGGGTGTAGAAACTATGAGTAAGCAGAGGAACCTGGTTAGGAAGGAGAAGGAGAGGAGAATGTAGCATATGTGCAGGAAAAAGTGGAAATGCCATGAGAGACGGAGGATGAAGCCTGTGGAAGAGAGAAACAGTGAGAACAGCCGGAAGCTGGGCCTGCATCACTTTTGACAGCTTTACTTTTCTGTTTCCACTACTCTCCACATGCATCTTGAAAATGAAACCCTTTCTCATGAGGTAAATTGAGGAATGGCCTTCTCTTGTAATAATAATAATAATAAACTTAGAGAAAGGCATAGGAATTCATGTCCTCTGACTCAAGAAAGGTGAGTGTATTTCCATGACTCCACAATGCCTACTTATTAATTCTCTATCTTATGGAGTGTTACAGGACTTTTAGCACAGGTAATTAAATATTTGCCACCTATTTAAAGATGTATTATAAAATTTTCTTTGGCTAGTTGATTTTAAGATTTGTTTTGTATTCAAATTGTATTACAGTATTTCTCAGTACTATAAACAAAATCACCCTAACAAATCAAATAAAGAAGACAAATGGATTGCATCTCAATAAGAAGCTTCTAAACCCATGAACTGCATTTCAGTGCTGGTTGTTTTCAACCATGCACTATTTTTCCTCTGATCTAGCTAACACCTTGACCTGGATTGCTCCCATGCTGTCAGAATATGAAGTTGCATTTTAAGAAAATATATTTGATTTTTGTGAGACTCGGAGGTGGAATTGTAGAAATGGTGAATTCAGAAAAAGCTCCTAAAAGAATATAGTCTTCAGAAATATACACAAACTACTGTCCACAACCATGAGATGTACATTAGTTAAACTGTCACCTCTAACTTGGGACAAAAGAAGTTGATTCTTATTGCGTCTTTGAACCTGCCAGTGATGGTTTTAAAATATGCCCAGAAATTCTTTGATATTGCTCCCCTTAAGACTTAGGTGGAGACTAATTCCCCTCCTCTTGAGTAGGGGTGGATTCAGTGGTTAATTTATAATACGGTGCTAGTGGTGATATGTGAAGGCAGAAAATAGGTCATAAAAGCGTTGCAGCTTTCTCCTTTCTCTCCAATCCCTCACTCTGCCATTACGTGAGGGCACTCAGATAGTCCTATGGAGAGATCCACATGGCAAGGAACTAAGACCTCTGCCAACAGCCAGTGTGGGACCAAGGTCTCCAGCCAATAACCATGTGAGTGAGCCATCACAGAAGCAGATCAGCCCCTGGTTAAACCTTCAGATACTCCCTGATGACTTCACTGCAATCTCATAAAAGACTCTAAGCCACAAACACCCTGTGAAGCCACTCCCAATTTCCTGACGTACAGAAACTGGGAGCTAATATATATTTGCTGTTTTGAGCCGCTAAATTTAAAGGTCATTTGTTACCCATAATAATTAATACACTGTCCTGACATCATACACAGACACCATCAAAGTGAAAGTTCCTTAATGTTCTAATATTCAAATTGTTTTTCAATAACTCCTTGTCTATCATAAGTTAGACATAAAATAACTTATCCTCAAAATGTTCAGTATGTATTCTAAATATGTTATATTTTGTAGAGGCTAAATGGATTAAATTGTTCAATCAACAGAAGATTTACATGTTTTTCGTAAAGGAAAAGCAAAATTAACTTTCTCCAAAACTGATTAGTAACATTAGGAATCCCCAAAGATTCTACATCCTCTAACATATTTTTTATTCATTTCTTAAATTGCACTAGTTTCAATTTTAAATTTTAAAAGAAACCAAAGGGAAGAAGAATTTCTTACATGTTTCTATATTGTTATTCCGAGAATTCTTTGGGCACCTCTTCATGCTGAATTCTAAATCAATAACCTTGCATATGCTTGAAGTATCTCTCTGTATTTATGTACATATATATGAATACTAAAATGCATATGTTGTTTTTCGTTCCATTTTTATTTTATTTATTTATTTATTTATTGCTCTTGTAGATTAATTCCTCGCCAGAAGCAGCTGCCTGTGGGTGGTGGGTAAATTCACTGCTTATCTCACAGAATCTTTTTGAGATGACTTGTAAAGCACCTTATAATCTGGTGATGTGAAAGAAATATTTGGAGTGTGTGTGTGTGTGTGTGTGTGTGTGTGAATGTGTAAGGTAGATGTTTAAAATCTAAAAGTTAGATAATTCTACTTAGTGCTTAGATCAGTGGGCTAAAAGTGACCTGACTTATCTCTAAAATTGGGTAATATGTGGCTGGTACCTCTGATTTTCTTCTTTAGCCCTAGGATTACAGACTTAATGGTTTCAATATTTCCATATACCCTTGTGAATCACTTTCTGATTGTCTTATTGTAGCCTTGGTAGGAGAATGGTTCTGAAATACTTTGATGAAAGGGAATCACAAAATGGAGCATCAACCCAAAGCATTCACCATTTACCCTATGTTATGGTTATCTATTATTGTGTAACAATCCACTCAAAACTTGGTGGCTCAAAATAGCAACAATTTCTTAAGACTCATGGTTCTGTGGGTTAGTAATTTGGCAGCTAATTCTTGGGCCCATGTGGTATGACTGGCATCACTTGGTGGTGTTCATCTTGGCACCTTAGCGTGGAGAGCTGAAAGGGTGGGTGGATCTGAACCCATCTAGTTCTCTATGTAGTTACAAGACAAGGAGAAGAAAGCTGCCTGTCTCTTTTAAGGGGTTGGCCCAGAAATTCCTACAGTATTACTTCTGCCATTGTCTTTTGGTTAAAACTGTTATAGAACCTTCTAAGACTTAACAGAAAAATCATCAAAAAATGTGACATCTTTAATCTGCCACACCCTAAAATGTACACAAAGATACACACTTATATACAAATATGGCTCATATATCACAGATACCACTAGAGAGAACCTAAAACTATCCGTCATCTATATTTCAAATGAAATATAAGGTAATGTTCACATGACAAGGAAATTAAAACAAAAAACTTCAGTTACACTGAAGCATGTCAGTTTGCTTAAATATAAATGTATTTTAATGCCAATAGTGACCATTAATATCAAGAAAATTGATTAGACAAACAACAGTCATTTTAAATTATGAAGCTGTATTAAAATGAACAGTATTGTCCATTTAGTTAAACCAATGTATATTCCTTTGTGTATTAAAAGGCACTTGAACCATTAAAATAATCAGAGAGTAAAAATATATAAGGATATAAATTGATACAGTGGAATGTTGTCATTTTATTTTGAGTCTTGTTGGATAAATAGTGGTGGATATATTTTGGTACATTGGTATTTAGAATCTCAATAGAAATACTCAAAAGGTCAAACACACAGAAGCCTCTTTACCTGTAGCAGCAAAATGACATCATCTGTAGCCTTTATAGCCACAAACATTTTTCAAAGGCAGCAATTTATGGATGCTCTTCTAAGAATTAGTCGATATATTAGCTTTCTTTAAAATATACAGCTGCAGCAGCAAGCCACATATATTTTATTTGGCCTTGGTAATATTCTCTGAGTTCTAGGAGCTATGGATTTTTCAGATATTTGGCTGAAACTCAAAATGAAAAATCATTTTAAAAAATAGAAAAGCATTTCATTCTTCAAAAAAGCTAAAAATATATGATGTAAAATGTCATAGTTTGGCTGTAATAGCAAAATTCTTAGAATCAATCAGTCAAAAATAACTGTGTTATTTAGGTGCAATTTGAAGGCATACAAACTAAAAACAGTATTTTAAAACCATCTATAAGAGCTTGATGGCTTCTTTATACACTGATAGCTATTTGCCTTGTAAAAATAACAATTGAATGAGCACTGAGAATAGACTACCATAGAAAAGGTTGCCTTTTATGTAGAACATGCACTCAGTAGCATTTACCTATTTAGTCTGGGCCAAGGGCAAGAGGGTATTTCAATAACAACCCAGGCTCCCCTAGTTTACCACCATTCCCACTATGTAATCCCCTCTCAGTAAAAGCAAGAAGCCAACTAAAACTCACATAAACATCTCAGGTTGGGAGATGTTTTATGTATGTTTACCTTGCCAGAATAAAAATGTACTTGGGAAAAAGTATTTGGCCCAATCATTTATTTATTTTTTATTCATTCATTATTCAGAACATGTTTATAAAGAGCCTACTGTGTGTCAGATAATTTTTTCAGTCTTGGGCATAGAGGTTAATATACACAGCTCTTGCCTTTGATATACTGAGAATCTAAAGGGAAAGATAAATATAAACAGGTGGTTACACTAGAGTTTGAAAAACACAATCACTGGGGTAAGGATGGGACACCATGGGATCCATAGGTGGAATATCTAACTCAGTCTTGGAAAAATTGGGGAGCTATTTCCCAAAAGAAGTACCAGAAAGACATTTGGGAATTAGACTGGCCAAGAAAAGATGTGGAAGGCAGAATGGAAAGGAATATGAAAATGTCAGGAGATGAGAAAAAAAAGCGTTGGTTGGAGCAATTAGCGTGGTACAGGGAGGGTAGCAGAGGCGTATGGAGCTTTAAGTAGTAAGATGAGTAACATCTGAACTGACACTACTAAGCTAAAAAATTTTTAAAAGAAAATGCAAGAGAAAGGGAAGGATTCCAGAGAAATCTTTGTAAAGCCAAAAAGTATAAGCTAACCAGGAGGACCGGAGGGGTAAATGTAAACCAGATCATGAAGCACTCAGTATGAAAATGAAAAATACTATGTAATGTTTAGTAGAGTTATCTTTGAAGGTCTTTAAATTTGACATCATATTTGGTTTTAGAATGATCTCTACTTGGAAAAAATGGACTGGAGACAGAAAGACCAAGAGACTGTTGCATAAATTCAAGTAGGGAATGGAAAGCTGAAAAAAGGAGCCTTTCTAGCTCTTACTAGCAGTCTCCTCAAAGTTCTCCCAAGTTCTACCCAGTCCTTATCACAAAGCCAACATGAGATATGTTTGCTTTATGTTTCAGCAAAACTCTACTTCTGATGAAGTTTCAGTTTTAGTCACTTACAGCTATATAATTAACCATCCCAAATTTCAGTGACTTAAAACAACAATAGTCGTTCTTTTTCCTCAAGATTCTGTGCATTTACTGAGCCACTTGGTAATTTTCCTGCTCCTAGGGATGTTGGCCGATGCTAAAACATCACCCTGCACAAATGGGCTGCAATCACCAAGATCGCTCATTCGCATAGTTCACCCATGCTGGCGTACTTGGACACCTTGGCCTCTCTTCCCATGTAGTCTCAGAGACTCTTACTCTCCATGTGTCCTCTTTAATGGTCACTCTAGAAGAATAGCCAGAGTTCCAAAAAATGACTCAGAGTTCCAAAAAGTGCAAAAACAGTAACTACTCAGCTTTTTAAGGATTTAGACCCTGTTCATTGATGATTCCTACTGCTCACAAAAGTTGAGCCTATACTCGGAGTGAGATCCTTAATTATGATTAGGACTCACGAACATTTTCTTAGGATCCCTGCCTGGTAAACAAAGCAAGCAGAGCATCCTTAGAGGCCTCACAGTCAGACCACGGAGGTCCCTAGAATCAGGTGTTTTCATTTAGCTTCTGGTATTTAATGTAGAAACAAGGACCAACCTGAGAACATGTGATATGGCTATTTCAGAGATATTTCTGATAAAATACATGAATACTAAAAAGTCAGTCTTTTCATGGTCCCCCTCCTTCACCTGGATGGTGGGACATGACATCACACAATAAAGATTGTAAAACTGTAATAATACTATCTGTTTTTGTAAGGTTGTCACTCACTCCAGGTATACAGAACACATTTATTTTATCAATAATTAATTGAGTCTAATTTATCACCCTCTGCTAAGTAGCAGGAAAGAAAAACATAGTATAGTCCTATTTGTTTTAAAATGTGCTTTTATGTAATGCTCAGTCATTCTACAATAAAATGTGTAGCTTCTCGGAGTTTTGAGCCACCTGGCCCCCTCCTCAGATTTATTCCAATATGTCTTCTTACTGTGTGATGGGGGGTATGGTCTAAGCCACCTCATTATGGGAGTGGAAAATTTAACTTGTTGGATAAGATAGCTTCTGGCTCCCTTGGTTCCTGGGGCCATAACCCTTGTCTAGTTAATTGCTGCTTACCCAGTTTGTTCTCTGCTGTAGTGTGATTCAGTTTAATGTGATTTGACTGGTAAGAGCTGGTTTGTCCAGAATTCTGAGTCTGTCATTCCATATCCACGGAGTGTTTTATCTTAATCTGCTTGAACTGTTCTTTCCAATAGCCCTGTGGCAGGTCCCTGACTCTGAGCCCCCAAGTCTTCCAAGCCTTTCCACCAGGCACAGTGAGTGCATCTGAGTTCTACACATGCTAGAGGTAAAAGATATAGCTAAAAAATGTAAACTCTTTCTGCCCAACACCACTAGACTATTGAGTTTCTTTTGCTAGGCTGAAAATTCAACTGCTCTATTATTATCTGGGGAGTTCTTACTCTCCTGAGGGCTCCGTCTGCCCTCAAAATACCCTTTCCTAACCTAAGGCCAAAGATGATAAATCCATTTTATTAATTATTCACCACAGAACCCAGGATTTATTCAAGGTCTTTTGTAATGTATAAAGTACATTTCACTAGGCTTAATTTCATTCTCAGAGTTTGTTCTTAAGTTGTTTAATTAGGAAGCCTTACATGGAGAATTTATTTCTGCTTTGTGTTCTTAAGGGCATTTAATGCCAATTGCTTTTGAAAAAGAATAGAGAATATAAACTTTTGTAATATTACGTGTCTAATTGAAAAAGAACCATAGTGACAGAAATATTAAATTCTGGTACATAAAATTTTAAATATACCACCAGATCATTGTATCCTTTTTAAAGTATCAAAATTGTATTCTATATTTCATCCTAAGTATAAAATATAGCTATATAAAATATGTTTTGGTTTGCTTCCTATACCCAGTTTAAGGAAGATGATCTTACTTAATCTTATTTTGCATTCGTATATTTCCATGTGTATACTATATATTAAATTATAATTGGATTAATTAAATCTAAATATAATGTCTATTTTTAATCCCTGGTTGAGCATATCAAATCACTAAAAAGGCAAAAATATCAGCTCAACTCTAGGTGTTTTTGAATAGATGTGTCCAAAACTTCTGTCCTTCATCATTTGCCCTAGGGTATATGATATCTAAAGTTTACAAAGGAAGAATATTATATTTGCTTAGAATGATTCATACCAGCACTTAGATATTTCTGCATAAAAATATGATGGGAGCTATCTATACATTATTAAAACTACTGCTTGAAAAGCAACAAATCTAGCTTAAGCACTAGTGATAAGAAAACATTTATATGTGACTTTATTTTATTAAAAAAATTTTTTCCTGATATGACAGATTTTTGCTACTATCATGGTTGTCTTAATTATTTTGGCATTGTGGAACCCAGCATGTTGAAGAAGAGAATGAAAGTAATTGCATGCATAATTTAAAGCAGTTAAAACATGGTTAAGAGCATCTAGCAATTGTTTGGTTGACTTAGTTAATTTTCTTATATTCTGCATGTATAAATACAGCCATTCTGAAGAGGCTTTGTCATTTATTTAGTTAATTCGATCAAAGAAGCCACTAGCTATACTTAGTGAATAAAGTTTTGGCCTTTTAAAATTTTTTAGTGGCTTTCTTGATTTTTTATTAAATGTATAATTGTATAATTGACAGTATTCTCCTTTTTTCTGTGTAGACAAAATCTTAATGAGCAATAAATCATCTTCTTTCATGGTCTTAAAGCAAGTTTTAATCATAACCACACCCAAGTTAAACGTTAACATTTTGGTTGGTAGCAAGTTCCACTAAAAATGAAATGTTACTGTAATTCCTTGTATTAAGTGGCCACACTTAAGCCAAAGAGTTGTTAAAATTAACTAAAAATGCCTAGTTGCCTGAACTTTAATGAGCTGAAGTCTCATGCTTAATTATATTGGTTGGAAGTTCCTAACTTAACTGATGTAATAGAAATGGAAGCTAGAGAGGCTGCCTTATTTTATTAGTTGTAATAATGCCTACTGTTTTAATGATGAAAAATGTCCAAGAGTTCTTATAAGATCTTGAATATCAAGAAAACAACAGCCTCAACTAGCTCTGAGCCTATTGGCTTATGTTGCTGGATGGTCACCAGCAGGGTTTAATTTAAAACTTGCTAACACAAAATAGTAACTGCAAAGCAATTTGTTTCACTTTTTTTTCTTAGTAAAATTATGATGGAAAACTGTTCACCTGGGAAAATCCAAATTCATATCATAAACATAATGCTGCTTATAAGGAGTACTAATGATATACTTTATGAATTTTAATTTCTGTTTGGAAGTCAGCAAGTGTGCATTCTATAAATGTAAACCATCTGTTGGCACCTTCTAAAAGACTAGATTTCAGTCCATCCCAACATGAATTATTTATTTTGACGAATTTCTTTCCTAAGCAAATTCAAGGTTGTGTATATGTGCGTGTGAGTGTGTGTGTGTGTGTGTGTGTGTGTGTGTGTGTGTGTGTGTTAATCTGTTTTTAATCCACAATAAAGTTTCAAAGTCAGGACATGCATAATTGCAAACCTAGAAGATAAAAGTGCTCAACAATTTGAAATGTGTTTATTTTCCATAATAAGATGCTTGTGAAATTAAGAAACACCATTTAACATCAGATCAAAGGTAAAAAAAATGGGAAGCAGCACAATGAGAAATTTTTGTAATTTTAATGTTTAAATGTTTCAGTGACAATATCAGAAATTCCCATTACTTACCAAAAAAGAGAAACCCATCGCTAAGCCATTGGCAATTGCACATGCTCCACAGTTATAAGTGAAATGCAATGGCAGCAATGAACATTTTAATATATTCTCTTCACTAGAAGAACATTTACTGTTTTTTTGAACAAATGCAAAAAATCTCATTGAGGTTAACTTAACAGGCCTTGTTACATTGCTAGTATTGCATTTTTTTCTTGTTGATAAATATATAAAATGGTCTTTATGAGTCAAAAATTACTGCACATAGTTGCACTTTACTCTTTTGGGTTTTTATTTAACTTTTTGTCTTTTGATGGAACATTTTATTAGGTAGGACAGAGACAGTCAATGCACATTAATGAATCTATACTTCAGGTAGGAAAGAAATTTTTGTCCGAGGGACTTTTTAAACCATATTCAACAGGCAATGGTGTATAGTTAAAAAAAAAAAAAAACAACAAAAAAGGAAGTTTTGCTGTAGGATAGTTGCTTCAAACTTCTTGAACAAATTTCATAGACAAATACCTCAGACATTTACATTACAAATTAGGACAAAATTTGAACAAGGCTTTAAGAATCAAAAGTTTCGTGGTTTAAAATAAATGCCTCCCAAAAATAATTTGAAAAGCTGCTGATTTTCTTAGGGCTATCACATATTTTTAAAAGAGTGGGCCTTAGATGAAGCAAGATACTTAGCCTAGAGCTACAGATTCTCTTTTTATTCCTTTATATGGTCATTGTTCCATTTTGTAACATGAACAAATTAAATCAACTGTGAAAAGTCTGTTCCTCTTTGCACCAAAGACCAAGTTCCTGCTGTACATAGACTTGATTGTGCTTATGTGTATTTCCATAACACTTGTTGCCATTGGAGAGCTACAGCTGCAGTCACCGTCTCTGGGCTGTTCCCTCCCATCCCTTTCACCCTCCAGCAATTTTTGTTCTCTTCCATTCAGGCACATTTGAACTGATTAAATGTTCTTGGATTATGCAAGGAAGCCATAGGACAAAGTGGCAGTGAATGCCCTATTGCATTTCACTCTAATTTCAACTGCCTATAAATTTTATCTGGGGTCTTTGAAAATGTATTATTCCTTTAGGTAACAAATCCAAAATATTATTTAATTCAGACTAGTAATTGATTCTTGACTGTGGGAAAAAAATCTTAAGGCTCCAACAAAAAGGATCTGTATTCCTCCTCTTATCCAGAGTACCTTCCCCAAGCATAACCCTCCTTACCCCTAACACACACACAAATTCTTCTTATTCTAGGTGCCCATTAAAAATTAAGAACGACCAAATACATTGAGTAAATTGTATCACAAACTCCTATTGGTTTACAAAAAAAGTAAGCGTTGAACAGAACTTATATTAAGCCTTTTCACAATTAAGTGAAAGTTTCCTTACTATTATATACGTCAACTTTGACTCATCATATTCCTTTATTTCATGTGTTTATTCTACTCAGAAACCTTCCACATAAGGAATGTCATTATTTTGTATTGACATCATTTGAAGTCTGTTTACAACGTTCATAATAAATATCATATCTGTGTTTTTGTTAATCCTGAAAGTTGTAAGTGCAGTTACTGCTCAGATAACTTAAAGCTTAGACCCAATGAGTTATTCCTCTTATTTATTTATTTTATAATTTTTTTATTATGTTATGTTAGTCAACATACAGTACAGCATAGTTTTAATGTAGTGTTCCATAATTCATTGTTTGCATATAACACCCCATGCTCCATGCAATAAGTGCCCTCCTTAATACCCATCACCGGGCTCACCCATCTCCCCCACCCCCTCCCCTCTAAAACCTTCAGTTTGTTTCTCAGAGTCCATAGTCTCTCATGGTTCATCTCCCCCTCCGATTTCCCCTCCTTCATTTTTCCCTTCCTTCTCCTAATGTCCTCCCTGCTATTCCTTATGTTCCACAGATAAGTGAAACCATATGATGATTGACTTTCTCTTAGTTAATTAGAAGGGACACATGTAGACAAAGCAGAGAGAAGGTACTTGCTCCTGGCCCTTGCTCATCCCCCATTTCCTTTTTTCTTAATGCTTTCATTTTGCTACTACTTTATCTTGTTCCATTCTACCTCCAATTTTGTATCAGTCCACTTCTTCTCTATCTGCATTATGACTCTTCTCATAAGACCATCATTCTCTCTCAAACTCCTGCAGTGACCTCCAGTTTACCTCCCAACACCC
Source organism: Eumetopias jubatus (assembly GCF_037043125.1). Lineage (NCBI taxonomy): Eukaryota > Metazoa > Chordata > Mammalia > Carnivora > Otariidae > Eumetopias > Eumetopias jubatus. The sequence continues at coordinate 48,626,067 of NW_028274820.1, read as the reverse complement.
ACTTTGGCCATATTTCATTCACCGTCACCACAAAAGCCAGAATAATCTTTTTTTTAAGATTTTATTTATTATTTATTCCTGAGAGACAGAGAGAGAGAGAAAGAGAAGCAGAGGGAGAAACAGGCTCCCCGCCGAGCAGGGAGCCCGATGCGGGACTCGATCCCAGGACCCTGGGATCATGACCTGAGCCGAAGGCAGATGCTTAACCATCTGAGCCACCCAGGTGCCACAGAATAATCTTTTAAAACACATAAAGCAGATTATTCCATTCTCAAAATATTTTTTATAAAATACAAAAATGTTGCGCTTCACACATCTATACATTTGAAATTTTAAAAACACCAAAATGAAACTAAGAAAATATTAGAATGGAATTAAATATAAAATACTATAGACTGACTTTAAGAGTACCAGCTTCAGTGGTATGTAGAGAAAAATTACCTAGCTCTAATATAAAAGTACTAGGGAAAAAGGAAAGATTGAAAATTAATGAGCTAAGAAATCAACTCACAAAGCTAGGGAAATAGGGGGCACCTGGGTAAATCAGTTGGTTAAACATCTGACTTGGGCTCAGGTCATGATCTCAGGGTCCTGGGATGGAACCCCTGTTGGGCTCCTCACTCAGCAAGGACTCAGCTTGTTCTTTTCCCTCTGCCCCTCCCTTTGCTCATGTGCTCTCCCTCTCTCTCTCTCTCTCTCAAATAAATCTAAATAAATAAATAAATAAATAAACAAACAAACCAAAGCTAGGGATATAGTAGAGCAAATGCAAAAACTCTGAAAGGAGAAATAATATGAAATGAAAGAGTAAAATAATTAATATCAAAAATTCAATAGGTAAGCAAATAAAACAACCTGGTTCTTTGAAATTTTAAAAAAATGGACAAATTGCTGCAAAGATTTAAATAGAATGATCATTTGAGGAATGAGGAGAATCATGAGACCATTATGATAAAATACTGAAACAAGAGAATTTCTGGAATATAGAGTTGTTAAACAAGCCTCTGAAAGGTCAAGGGAAGAGGGACTGACTTGTACATGCATTATGTTTCATACTTAGGAGGCCCTCGGTGATCTCTGCTGGCAGAGTTCAACATGGTCAAAGTTTGGATGCAGTTTACAGAAGAGTAAATAGCAGTTGAGGGCATGTAGCAAATAAAGCACAAGTAACTGTGCTAAAAGCTTAGCTGTGAAGAGAAGAGGCAGAAAAAAAAAAAAACTGGAAGGATAGTACAATGAAGAGGAAGGGTTTTTCACAAACTACAGTGAAAGAATCATTGGGAGAGAGTTCAGGAACTAGGAGTAGGTACTGATAGTATTATTATGTGCATGAAAGTCTTTGTCAAGGACGTTATTTTATGTCTCTCTGTTTTTCACTCTGACCTTTGCAACAGCATGGAGGTCTCCAAGTAAACTCTGGATATGCTTCCTGTTTTACTGTTCTGTGAAATTATTTCAAGAAGTCTTTATATTTTTTTCTTTCTTCTCACTTAATTAAGGGCCAAGGGAGACGCTTTGAGTAGAGTGAAATGTCTTTAATTGGATTCTGTGTCTTGGTCTTTATCATCATGTGTATACACATATTGACTGTGCTGATTGCATTATGTGTAGTAGCAATAGGAGGGTGATGAATATTAAAATATTTTAATCATTAAAACGCCTCTAATTAAATTATTTTATTTTTCCCAAGGCTTAATATGGGAATGTTTTCATTTTCATTGCAACATTTACATCTATCTTTTCCAAGTTTGTTGATTGCAAATAATTCTTAGCCAGGCAATGCGGAGCAGTTTTAAGAGAAGGCTAACTAATTGGTTTACACCACACTTAGACTTCATCACATTGTCCTCCACATCTGTCTTTTCCTTTATAACCTTCTTTCCTGGTGTAATTCATTCTTTACCTGAAAAATTTTTGAATTTTTCATGTTAAGTTTATATGATGAATCAAATATGGGATTCCATTGGCTCCCCTGCCAAGTAGAAAAGAAAAGCCCTGTTGTTTACCCTTGTAGTTATTAAGAAACATTTTTCATTCTAGGGAAATCATCAGTATTTCTAAATACCTATGGTAGGAAGAATTCTTTACGAGGTATTAGGGAAAAGTTTGGGATGGGTTCAAAAGGGGGATTCTATTTTTCTATATTTTCTATTTTATTCCATTATCCTATTCTATTAGGTTCTATTATTTATTTCTTATCTTTTAGAATAAACTTGCTAACACACCATTCATTGTGTTTGCTTTGGAGAAAAGGGAAAGGAAAGAAAGAAACACAGTTTTGGATATTTAGAAAAGGTTTTAAAATATCTAAAAGTAGTCTTAAATAATAATAAGTGAAATATATAAAGTACTCTGAGTGTGTGTGCTTGTATGGGGGAGAGACAGAAACCAAGATGGAAGGGGCTAGGGAGAGAGATGATAAAACATGGAGAACACAAGAGAGTAGAGAAGAACTTTCAGGTTCTTTATAAAAGTTCTTTATAAGGGGCACCTGGGTGGCTCAGTTGGTTAAGCATCTAACTCTTGGTTTCGGCTCAGGTCATGATCTCAGGGTCCTGATCTCAATACGGTCAGACAGAGCCCTGGGTGGGGTTCCATGTTCAGTGACGAGTCTGCTTGAGATTCTCTCTCCCTCACTCTCTGCCCCTGCCCCATTCGTGTGCTCACATGTGTTCTCTCTCTCTCAAATAAATAAATCTTTAAAAAAAAAAGTTTTGGGGGTGCCTGGGTGGCTCAGTTGGCTAAGCACCTGACTCTTGATTTCGACTCAGGTCATGATCTCAGGGTCGTGAGATTTAGCCCGGTGTGGGCCTCTGTGCTTGCAGGGAGTCTGCTTCTCCTTCTCTCCTGCATGCCTTTACTCCCCCCGCCCCACCTCTTTCTCTCTTATGGATAGCCATAAGTAACTCAAGAACTTTATACACATAACTCTAAGTAGTTGCACTTTGTTGTCTGAGCATAAAATGTCTTTTTTTTTTCTTCATATAATCCTATTACATTGGTCATAACTCATACTGAACAAGCATTAGTTCTTAAACCAAAATCACATATCTGTACAGTGTATTTAAGAGAACAGTGGACCATGGAAGCAACCTAACACAAGATACTGCCTAACAGAAGTGTCCACTTCAGTAGGTGGCTGACTGACCCAACTGGATCTTTTCTTTTGTGGAATCTGAAAGGGAGGACAAAGAGGGGTGGCAGACAAAGGAGAGTGAGAGGAGTTGAGCCCTGAGTGTGGTAGCATCAGATAGCCTCCATAGAGTAGACACACACACTCTGAGAGAGCACAGGAAGGGAAGAGTTATTTTAATTTACAACTCGAAACAAAAGAAGATTTTACCAAAGGTGTTTAAAAATGTCCTCAAAACTCTTGTCCACACGAGGGAAAAAACATTGGTTGCCAGAGAGACTTCAGACCTCAGAGCATTAAGGATAGAGACATAAAGAGAGCTATAGCTATTTTGGTAGCTAATAATCTGTTATTAAGAGTAGGTAATAGGTAATACGAGCCCTCGAGGAAATGATAGACAATCCAGACAACCTGGCTGGCGGACCAAAGAAGGGCACAGATCCCAAAGTGAGGGAACTGATCTCTGTGCCATTCTTCTTAAAGTTACTCCTCATTCCTTAGCCAAAAAACAGACAGCTGGATTTCAGAAGCTACTGGAGATTCTTTAGAATTATAATTTGTTGTATAGCTTTACAGTGAATGGTATGTCCATCTTAGCACAGAAGATGGATTTAGGCATTTTCTGTACAATCCAACAGGCACTTTGGCACGGTCATTAAGAACATGGGCACAGAAACTAGATTATCTGCTTTTGAATTTTGACTCCTACACTTAAGGGCTGTGTCAGCTGGGCAAGCTACTTCAATTTCTGTCCCTCAGTCTCCTCATCTGTAAAATGGGATGAATTTTTAAATGCATAACAAAATTATTGTCAAGATTATATGTGACACACTTAGAGCAGCCTCTGGCGAGTGGTCACCATCCAATAAACATTAGCCATTACACTTAGATTCAATCTTTATTATATATGTATATATACATTAAAACAAAATCAGGTAGTGTTACACATAGATCCCTGGGCTGATTGAAGCCTTCATGAACACTGTAAACAAACCAGCTAAGAAATCCCTTAAATGTCTCTTTTTATGTAGAAAGCCAATTTATAACCACAAAGCTAATTCTTATTTGCAATGAGGTATAATTGACAAATCAATCTGTTTTCACTTTGATCTAGCCAACACAGTCTCTTCAATGAAGACATGTTAAATGGAGGGTAAAATTATTATAATTTTTGTTCGTAAACTTCTCCCTTTGTTAAAATAGCTCAGGGCACTCTTTTTTTATTTTTTTTTCATTTTTTTATTATGTTAATCACCATACATGACATCATTAGTTTTTGACATAGTGTATATGTATACTATAACTATGTATATAGTATATATACATGTGTGTAGTATAACACCCCGTGCTCCACGCAGAACGTGCCCTCCTTAATACCCATCTCCAGTCTAACCCATCTCCCACCCCTCCCCTCTAGAACCCTCAGTTTGTTTCTCAGAGTCCATAGTCTCTCATGGTTCGTCTCCCCCTCCAATTTCCCCCCCTTCATTCTTCCCCTCCTGCTGTCTTCTTCTTCTTCTTCTTCTTCTTTTTTAACATATAATGTATTATTTGCTTCAGAGGTACAGCTCTGTGATTCATCTGTCTTACACAATTCACAGCGCTCACCATAGCACATACCCTCCCCAATGTCCATGACCCGGTCACCCCATCCCTCCCACCCCCCCCACCTTCCAGCAACACTCAGTTTGTTTCCTGAGATTAAGAATTCTTCATATCAGTGAGGTCATATGATACATGTCTTTCTCTGATTGACTTATTTCGCTCAGCATAATACCCTCCAGTTCCATCCATGTCATTGCAAATGGAAAGATTTCATTCCTTTTGATGGCTGCATAATATTCCATTGTGTGTGTGTGTGTGTGTGTGTGTGTGTGTGTGTGTGTGTGTGTGTGTGTGTATACCACATCTTCTTTATCCATTCATCTGTTGATGGACATCTTGGCTCTTTCCATAGTTTGGCTATTGTGGACATTGCTGCTATAAGCATTGGGGTGCACGTACCCCTTCGGATCCCTACATTTGTATCTTTGGGGTAAATACCCCAGAACTCGGGGCACTCTTACTCATTAAGTCATTGGTCTTGCCAAGAGAACCACAATGTTTGGAAGTTGGAGGCCACTAGGCAGGCTCCTCACCTTTTGGGCTGCACCTATCTCTAGGATTCGCATTTCCCTAAACTACCTGGCTTATTCAACTTCCTTCTTTTAGTTTGTGAGGTCTTTTTCCCAACAGGAATGTAATTAAACAGGCACGTTTTCTATATTTCAGCTTCATCGATTCCAGTGATATTTCAATCTTCTTTACCTGACAGTTCCCCTAAATAATCATATAATCATAATTAGAGGTCAGGGATTTAGCAAACTTTTCAGTAGGATACTTATTATAGCAGATAGCCATTTCCTTTGTTATCCTCAAAGATTATCACAGTGTGTGTGCATGTGTGTGAGTGTCTGTGTATGTGTATTTCTCTAATATAAGTAAATTTGAGGTATAATTCGTTTCAAATTTGGGGACAACTCTTCTATGACATCTCCATGAATCTCATTCCTCCTCTCACTCAGAAATTACTTCCTACATGCTCTCTCTCTGCAGATGAGATATAAAGAGTAAAGGTAATAAGAATCGTGAGTACTAAGAGTGGCTGGTATTTAGTGACATGGTGCTAGATTTTACAAAAAACGAATTTTGAGAAAACTGTTAACAAGACCAATGGTGTAGATAAATTACTTCTTGTTCTTCTCTCTTCTAGTTTTTTTAACATCCTTCTCATTATTCAAGGCCTGAGCCATGTTCCATCTCCTCTTTGTGTCTTCTCCAATCGTTCTCATTTTGCCAGAAGTCACTTTATTCTCTTTCTATGATAATAAGCACCTGGAAAGTACCCTCCTGCCCGCACACAGAATCGCCCGTACCTTATGCATTTAGAAGAAAAATATCAATAATAGAAAAGTAGATTTAGCATTCTTCAACTTCTTCATTTCACAATTAGAGAATAAAGGGAGAGGAGAGCAAAAGTGGGGCCCGAATTAATTATGATCCCAGTTTAGTTTCAAATTTTCGCAGTAGTTGTAGAAATAAAAAGGACATGGTGAGGGTCATTTTGAAGGAAGAATGATAAGAATGTCATCGAGTAGTCTGAGCAAGAGGCTTTAGTCAAAGGCAATTGTAGTCTCAGCTTTATTGGGAGAATTGGGGTAATATTAAGAGGGGAGATTTTTATTTATCAGCTAGAGTGTGCTAAGGAAATAATCCAACTTAAATATTTTATTTCTGAATGCAGTATTTGAATGGTGGTGTGCTTTGACATACTAATGCTTCAAAGGACATAACTGAATATATTTTTTGGGGGGGAACTGAAATGCCATACCAGGGTCTAAATGAGTTAGTTATTATAAAGCAAATAATTAGCATCCATATGATTCTAGGAATTTAAAAATGTCCCTGTATTGCTTGTTTCTCACCACCAATTTCTAGCACTTATTCACCTTCTTTGATTTGCCCGCCCCTTGAAGGAACTAAAAGTTCTTAGCAATGGGCTTCCAGACTTTGGAATCGCATGTGCATGATACTCTATTAAGTGCCAATTTCTGTTTCCCACATTTGGTATGCACTGGGTATAGCTTTGGCTACCCCAGAGCAGTAAGCAAATTTCCCCAGAAGTCTCTCCTTTTCCAGTTTAGTATTTTTTTTTCTTTCTCGTCTCTCTGGTCTAAGAAAAAGGTTAAGTTCCCCTAAAAATAGGCTTAATGCATTTGCTTATGGACTTTCTCATTTTTTTTTTACACTTAATATCTCAAACTGCTTTTAAGAGAATTCTTCTATGACTACGGTTCTCTGTCTCTCAGATGCTCATCCCATCTCCAGTGTTCATACCATCACCTCTGTTAAGACATGTGCATATGTTCCCTATTTGCGTAAAGTCCAGATTCTAAACATATGCAGTATTTCAGGTGCACCCAGAAAGATCAAACCCTTTTTTTAAGAAAAACTTTCATATATTTGGATGTGGTTCTTGTATATTTACTGCTGCTGACATTTCTATTGAATTTAGAAGCACTAACATCATCTTCACTTATTATTGACTTGGAAGTTATGAAGGGTATGGTTGAATTTAAGGACTATGACCTTTCTTTGAGGTCACCAATTAAATTTTATGACTTATCTTATGAAAAGCTGGAGTCAAAAAAGGGACAGAATAACTTTTTCTCCCTTCAGGTTGTAATATAATTTATGAACAACCGTCAGGATTTGCTCAAAGTATTTCCACAATGTAAGATATTGCTTTGAAGGGCCTGGGTGGCATTACTGGATGAATTCTGACCTAGATTCCTGAGAGAAGCGGCCTCACGGCTCTCCATTCCTTCTCAGACAAACAGTAATCTGATTCTCAAGCACAGAAAGCTGTCTCGATTTGTGACCTTTCCTGTGAGCGATATAAGCTAAGCCAAAGTAGAGACAGAATTACCTCGTACCTCGCGGAAAGTCACTCTTGAGGTCACCTTCAGGACAATATAAGGACAGTTGCCCTACTGTTTTTTTTTTTGCCCTCTTGGGCCTTTTTGTTTGGCTGATTTATCCATCCTAGCATACACCCTGCTCCAGTAATTCAAAGAGAACTCACCCCACAGTGGATGAGATCAAGACTGGTAACCACCGGAGACTGGTTTCTGTGAAGGAAAATTATGTCAGCCTGCAGGCTGGTCAGGGACTGACAGGATCAAGTGAAATTGGCTTGGGTTTTCTCATTCATTGGGCATCATCTACCTAATAAATATGGACTAAAGAATGTCAATTCGCTTCACATTGCCCTTTTTATATAGATGTGTTGAAATATATAAATTACTGGAGGTCAGTAACCTAATGCAATTTTTCCTATTATTTCAACTAGTTATTTTATAAATGTTATTTCTAAAAGTAATTTATTACAAGGAATTTTCTTTATATTTTATTATTTAATCACTAGTTGGCAGTCATTTTATCCTTTTGGTAAAATTGTTTCTTGTTCTTAATAACTTCCCCTGGACTCTGCATATTATCTCTCTAACACACCTCCTTTCTGTTCTTATGTCTACATACGTGTTCTCCTGATAAAATGATAAGTTGCTTAGAGTTCAGGTAAATCAATTTTACTTGTTCTTTTTCCTTTGCTTTCCTACTTTTGGGTAAAAGCCAACCGTTTCAAACAAAATATTTTCAAATTTAGTAACATTTTTAAAGGCCTTTAATTTGCACTATTTCTTGTTAAGTGTATATTAGCTGTTTAAAAGTGAGCTTATTTTTTAATGACAATTTTAGGACATACATAAGTGCTATAGGATATTACTTATATGTCGTTTTTCATAAGCTATATGAGTAGGGTTTAGGAACGTAACATTCACATATTTAATTTAATGTATCAGGATTTATGTAGGACCCTTATTCACATGGTCAGTGTAGTCAGAATTTTGATAATTTTTACAGAATTATAGATTGCCATGGAAGAAAATGCTAAGATGAAAATCTTAAGTAGGAGAAAATGTATGTTTAAACTACTAAATGAAATAAAGCTACCGATTATTTTTATATCATGAACTTTTATCTGATATACAGTATGCATAGTTGTTATTAATATTATGATTTATAACAATAATAATAATGATTTATTTAAATGACAATGGACCTAGGTTAGAAGAAGCTCCATATATTTAATTAATGCTTTGAAAGACTCAGTCAGAACACAATGAAGTCACACTTCCAGATCATTTCTTGATGGTGCTTGAGTTTCTAACCACTGGTAGGCATTTATTAGTGAGAATCAAAAAAGAGAACAAAGTCACATAGACATTAAGGCCATAACCATAGCTACTTGAAAGAGAGCTGGGGAGACCCTCACAAAAAGGATGATGAAATGGTTAACTCACAGATCCTGTAAATTTAATAAGGGCCACATGCAAAAATTTTCAGAGACCTTTGTGGCTTAGTAAGTTGTTGTTTTTTAATAGCTCGTTCTGTGAATCTTTCTACACTGTTACCATTTACCGAAAAATGTCAGCTAGCATATTAAGAGTAAATCCTCAGTGACTGAAAGACAGCAATGGAGAGCAAGATGTCAGAGCAGAGAGGCAATCTCTTCTAGTCCCCTGGTTTTTCTCTCTCTTCATTGCTATAAGCAAATAGGAGACCCAAATGGCAGAAGCTCAGTTCTTTCACCAAGGAGTTTTCTTTTGGGGAGGGAACAAAAGGTAAGGGGGCACTTTCTGACATTTCTGCTTGAGGGGATTGAAAGAGGGAGGTAGTTTATTTTTCCTTACGAGTCATGTTATGCCACCGTGAGAGTTCTGACGATAAGGAAGCACAAACAGATTTCTTTGGAGAATCCTGGCTGGCACAGTCCAAAATAACATCATTTTGCCATTTATCATTTAATGATAGCTTACTCACTCCAAAGATAATAACTTTTAAAATAATTACACAATTGTTTAAACATTCATACTTGTTTTGGGTACACATTCTGTGATTTTTTCACCAGTACTAGACCAGTAACAGAAAATTTCTTTTAAATGAAAGCTAGGCTTTGGAGGACTGCTTTGGTGTTCTTTTACAACTATGGGATCTAGGATGTTGAAATGATTTAATAAGGAGAGTTAATAATGAAATCTCTGTAACAGAAACATGTTTTCTGATTAATGGGCAATATGTTGGCAATATGTAATTGATGAAGGCAGATTTCGGACTTATGTGTACCTGGACTGTTGCCTCTTCACTTGTGTGCTATGTCCTCACTTCTTTTGTTGTAAACAAAACTTGTACAGTGACCAGTAAGGTAACAGGATCAAATTATTTTAAAATTATATCTACATGTCAACAGTTAAACCGAAAATGTGTTCCACAAATAGTAATATGATAAGGTACACTTACCTCTATAGATTTATCTTTAAACTCTAATCCCATATGAATCCCCAGTGCCAACTAAAATCCAATCTCATAATAATCGGGCCCCCTGGAGGGATGGCCTTATCACCAGAGACCCTAACTTAGCATTATTTTGGAAATCATAACCTATATTAATAGGCTTCAGTGGAAGTCTTTGGCATTTAATGAAAGAATTGTGTTGCTTTAAATCTGGAAAGTTCCTTTAGGCTTCCCAAACCATGGAATATTTTGCATTGTTCAGATAAAATCCCCATCCTAACTAGAACCAATTCTGCAGATCATTTTTAACATTTTTATCTCGGCCAAGCCTTAATATTACATAAGAATTTTATCATGATTCTCATTGTTTCTTTTATTGTGCTTATCAAAATTGAAAGAATTTCTTATTTTCATGATTTAAATGCCTTGCATTTGAAGGAATGAGACTGTGGTTGCTTTTGATGGTTCTTTATGTTTTTCATAGTTATGAAAACTTACTGAATGAACTAACAAGTGTCTGAATTGGGAAAAAGCTATTATTCCCAAAATCTACAAATCATCTTATGTGAAGATTTCACCAAGAAACAAATATAAGCATATTCTCAATGCATGGGCTAATGCAGACGTCTTGCTTTTGATTCTTTGAATTGGTTTCACATATCTTCATTTTTTTTTCTGAAAATAACCTAAGAAGTGTTCTTGGGCCCAAACTAGCATGTTGAATCAGACACTTAAGAAATAATATAGTTTGAGAAGACCAAATTAATCATACGGAGTTGAAGTTTTTATTCTAGGGTGTTTGGAAGGGCTTCAGAGAATCCATGAACCCTCTGATACAGCAGACAAATTTTTTGTGTTTTGGGGTAGTGGACTTTAATTGGATTTAGGAACACATTAATAATTAAAAATCACATACAGAACTATGCTTACATAATCTAAGATTCCCAATTTATATTTTACCCCCTTGAGCCCACAGAAAGTCTGGGGCAAATCTATATTGTGAGGATTCTCCTAGCCCACACCTGGCTGAATGGGTGTCAGGGAAATGTAGATTCCAGTGTAGGCTCAGAGGTTCATTGACTTTTTGACCCCTTAGCACATCATTTAACATAGGCACTCTCCTTTCTTCATTCTTAAAATGAAAATGCTAATTATCTACGTGGGAAGATCAGAGGACATAATGAATGAGTAAACACATAATAAAATTATTACGTGCTATATAAATGTAAGGAATTACTGTGACTGCATTGCTTGAGATTTTGGTATTAAAATGTACAGTCTATAGAAAATTGCACAAGGCAGTTTGCCATGTAAAGATCAAAGAGTAGTGAGCTATTTTAGAAAACACTTTTTAAATTCCATTTTCTCAAATTTATCATACCTATGAGCTTTAAACTTTGCTGAACACACTTTCACATTTTTTAAAACTTTTTGAAATCAGCAATAATGTTCCTAGAGCTGTAAAAACATGATGTTCCAATTGCACTTTTTTTTTTAATAAGCTTTGTACCCTTTCCTTGGTTTTATTGCCAAAACAACCCATGGAAACAAAAGATGCAGAAAAGATATGAAAGGAAGTAGCGACTGCTGAGCAGTTATCCTGTAGATGAATAATAGACAAGTGCATAAACAGATGCAAGCCTAACACGGATGCAAAATGAATGAGAGGAAACAAACAGCAAAAGCAGTTAGAAAGTTAGGTTTGGGGAGTGGGCATTCATCTGTCTCCCTTGGAAGATGCTCTATTGCTGACAAAACAAAATCCTTCTTCACTGTAATATAATCATTGCTTTATGTGTCTCTAGCTCCTTTTGACAAGTTAGACAAAGAAAGAAAGAAAAAAAATTTAAGACTTGGGGCATCTGGGTGGCTCAGTCGTTAAGCCTCTGCCTTCTGCTCAGGTCATGATCCCAGGGTCCTGGGATCGAGCCCCGCATCAGGCTCCCTGCTCAGCGGGGAGTCTGCTTTTCCCTCTCCCACTCCCCCTGCTTGTGTTCCCTCTCTCTCTGTCTGTCAAAATAAATAAATAAAATCTTAAAAAAAAGTAAGACTTAAGATAAAGCATGCTAACTTTCTTAGCATATTATATTCCTATGATACTTCAACAAGCTTCTAAAAATTAAACTGTGTATATATAGATATAATATGTAGTATATCAACTAATATTTTCCTCACATAGTACTCAACTGCTGCTTTGATATATGCTCTTACTAGTAATTACGTGTCTTGATTAACTGAATTCACCCATTCTGTGTGTAATTTTTCATAAATTTAAATAATTTTTATTTTACTCACACTAATAATAGCTATAAGAATCATTTCCTGAATACCTACTATGTGCACTTCACTTGGCTTTTCTCCTTCTCATCTCCTGCAGGGTCTCTGACTAGCATAATAGTTCAGGAGTTGTTAAGCTTATTATCATACCTGAATTTAGACTATCCCCATTTCCATAAGATTTTCAAGATTTACGGTAAAAGATACAGATGCAATACAATTGAAAATCTTTAAAGTAGGAATAAAGGGACCAAAATGAAAGATGAAATGATAGACTGTTGTGAAGGGGGAAAAGCTTTGTTAACTCCCACCATAATATGGTGAATCCAATTCCATAAACTGTGGTGTTGTGTCATTGTAAAATTAATTAAGTGACTTTGGGGGCTTCTGTTCGGCTACTCTTCTGGGAGAACCATGGGTGTGGGTACATCCTTTGCATCTTGATTGAGTTTGGCCCATGGAGACACTTGTATCCTTTGGTTTAAATATCAGCATGGATGGTATGAGTCTTGTGACTCACAAGGACTTCCTAGCCAGTAGTAGTAATGCTAAAAATGTTCCCACCCACCGGTCTAATCCAGGGATATTGGGCAAGGAAGCTTTGGAGGAATGAGGACCAGCCCATCACTGTCCAGACACCCAACACAGTGAATGTTGCCTATAACTTTTCTGCCTGGATTCAAATTCACCCCCTATTTCTCTGCTCCCCCAGGAGATAAAAATTTAACCCTTTGTCCTGTACTATTTTGAGAATGCTTATTTGTAATAGCATTGCTAAGTTTCATTCTTATTAAATCAGAAAATGCACTCCAAGAAAAGTTATTGTAAGTAAGCCACAGTTTAGCCCTAGGATTTCTGGAAAACAAGGCAAAAATAACACAATTTTTATTAAGCTTATTTCTGATAAAAGGAAGTTCATGGGTTTAAGAGAAGCTTTTTTTTTTTTTTTACCACACCTCTGAGAGGTATTTATGATACGGTTGTACATAGAGGATGCTAATCAATGTAATAGATACATTGAAAATGTGTTAACATCAAAATTATTTTGTAAGGTTTCAGTGACATATATAGTAATACAAATAGCCTTTAATATAAACTCTACTAAAGACCACAGGATTCTTCATTGTGTTTTGTGTTTTAATTGATTTTGAATGATTAAGATTCACTAAACTACAAAGAAAACTCTATCAAGAAAAGTATGTATATGAATTTAAAAAAACTTTGTTTTTTCTGTCATCTTAAAAAGATGAACTTAATTTTAATGAACTTAAAATGCTGATACTTTCTAATCTTTGTTGCCAAGTTAAAGATGCATTTAATAATGGCTTGTTCCGTATCTCAGGTAACCACATTGTTGGTTCTTCCCTACAAATGATTTTGTTGCTATCAGATCTATTTCTGACTTCTATTCAAAATATCCTACGTAAATTACATGAACCCTATATGGATTAAAATTCAAATGGAATTTTTAGGATTTTATTTATTTATTTATCTTGGAGAAAGAGAGCATGAATGGGGAGGGAGGGGCAAAGGAAGAGGAAGAGAAAGAAGCTTAAGCAGAAGAAGCTAGGCCCCATGATTAGTGCAGAGCCCATCATGGGGCTCAATCTCATGACCCTGAGACTACGACCTAAACCGAAACTAAGAGTTGGATGCTTAACCAACTGAACCACCCAGAAACCCTTCAAATGGAATTTTTAAAAATTATCTTGAATAATTATAAAATAGGAGGAAAATTGAAGTGTATACCTACTCAAGACAACATTTTCTCATATTAGTGGCTGTTTGGTGGGTACATAAGCACATTAGTGGTTTAAACATACTATCTTAAAGAATAAGTGCCTCATTTGGGCGCCTACGTCTCAGGGTCCTGAGATCGAGCCCCAGGTCAGTCTCCATGCTCCGTGGGGAGTCTGCTTGTCCCTCTCCCTCCCCCTCTGCCTCTCCTCCTGCTGGCTGGCTCACAAGTGCGCTCTCTCTCTCTCTCTCAAATAAATAAATAAATAAAATACTAACAACAACAAAAAGAATAAGTGCCTCATTTATTAGCACTTTCACAGCCAGCCACTTGACGGAAAACAACAAAAAAGACAATACATAAACTAGAAAATAAAAAATAATAGGAAGGAAGAAAAGAAAAGCATGAACAAATTGAACACACCATTCATATCCATGTTCCTTGTTCCAGCAGAGTCAATTTCAACTTATTTTTTATTTACATATGTTATATATAAACAAATATATATAACATTTACATATGTATACACACATATATATTTGAAACAGAGCAACAGGTTATTATGAGTGATTAATGTAGGAAAGTGTTACATAAGTGTAATGCTATACTATAAGATGTGCCCTGTGGCTTTAAAAATGAACATAATTTACAAGAAGAAAATAAATGTAAGAAATCTCAGAAAGATGTTTCTCTGTACTCCTAGGGTTAGCACACCAGATTGACTTATTGGTTTTCTATCATATTGCCAAAAAATTAAGAAAATGGAAGATAAATATTACATTAAGACTTAGGAAAGGAAAAGAGAACAGAAGGAAAAAAAACACTTAAGTTAAATTCTGAAAATGTTTAATATTATATATGCTTGTTTTCACTAAAAATTTTTCCATTTAATTTTAATTTTTGAGATTTGATCAAGCTACTAGTATTGCTGCTGTAAGAATTGAATTGGCTTAAGTGTTTCAAGTCATTGGTTGATACGTCTTGTGGTAACGATGTCAGAAAAGAGAAATTTGGAATTGTTTCTCATGTGTAATAAATAGTTGGGAAAAGTTTAATTGTTTTGATTTTTAGTAAATTTTATGAACTTAATTTTGTTTCTGTCAGATGAACATTGTCCATCATTTCTAAAATTATTTGGCTAAAATTACAGGACTAAGTTTTATCTATCAGCTGTATAAAATTTGCTTCTCGATATTTATTGAACACTCAAAATTGTCCTTTTATTTAAATGTATGTATTTTTTCTTTTTTCTTCTTTAGTGTTATTATAAGTTATATGTTCTGAAAGACACTGCTATTCAAAGAGTTTCTGCTTCCTCTTAGTTTTGCTACTATTTTTCCAATTTGGGGGGCAGAAATGATAATTTATTATTCCTGTTCTTTCTTAATTAAATTGAATACTTTCTTCATTTCTCTAAGAAAAATGAAGAAAATTTTTCTAAGAAAATCTCCTTACTTATTTGGGAAATGATCAGCTGCCTTTTCGGTTGATAGTTACTTGTTCTGATGCTCGATTAGGTAGTAACAGTTATAATTCACTTTAAATGATGAATATGAAGTTTTATTGGTTCTTTCAAATCTATAATTTGAGAAGTCTGAAATCTGTAACTGTAAAATAGAAATACCGCTCTTTAAATTCTATGTTAAAATAAGGATTAAAATACATATTTTGTAGTAACTTTTGACAAAAAATATCAGATAAGTAAATGAGGTTATTTTTTGTGTATTCCATTTCAAACATCAGTCTGAATAAGTAGTATCCTAAAGTGTGTGTGTGTGTGTGTGTGCACATGTGAGTGTGTGTGTGTGTGTGTTGGGCACAGTATGTAGATCTATATATGTATGCACATGCAAGAAGTAAACATGCCAGAAAGGTGGTTTGCTATTTATATCTCTCACTTATATTGCCACAAAACTTTATAGCTTCATATAACAGTCAAGTTAGCTTCAGGAAGCTAAATATTAATACATTGTCTAAGTATGCAAGGATAGATTCACTTTTTAGAGGAGAAATTGAAGCAGAATTAGATCAAAAAAATTCATTGACTTAACTGTTTAGTGGTGCTTTACTTCACATGTTTCCTGATTACACTTTTAGCAACTATCATATACAATATGCTGCAATGGTTTTTAGTTATAAAATTTTACTTGTAAAATTATGAGCCATTAATTTTCCAAAAGGAATAATCTGATCGTGGCATTGTTCTTCACCAGTGCCCGTGAAACCTCTATTAAAATTGATCTTCACTCCTGCATCCTGATATAGGGTCTCACTTCTGAAACTCTTCTCTGTTGTATAGCATGACAGTTTAGTTTCTTAATATCAAATTCTTTTGCCTGTTCCAAGCAAAACAGATGGTTAAGATAATTATAATGGAAATGGCATGCTGAGAAAACTGTGGAGAGGCCATTCCATTCTTTTATCTTCCCTTTTTCCTCTTTCTAAATGCAGTGGGACAGTGAACAGAATATGTAAGTCAAAAAACAGGGGCTCTAATCTTGACTCTTTGGTGATAACCTGTGTGGCTCAGATCAAGTCAGCTGACTTCTGTGGGTCTCAGTTTCTTCTGTAAAAGCAAGAGGAGGGGCTTGTTTCCCCTGGTAGTCCCTAAGTACTTAGCCAGAACTTCAGCATCCACCTGGCCAAGGGCTCCTGGAAGAAGAGGAGGAGAAAAGGGCTTGAGCCTGAGAAGACATGGTTCCTTCCAAATCACACCCAAGCTACTTTTTTGTTGACCAAAAGAATTTTTATGCAAAAAGCATTTCAAATGAGTCTAAAACACAGAGCAGAAATGAATCTGAAATGCCTAACGTATGCTTTTTCAGCACTTTCTAGCAATTATGACAATTTAGGTGGTTATGTAAATTACACAATTCTTGTAAAATGACATAATTATGAAATGTTGGGGCAGAAACAGAAATGGATTACATTGCCTTAAAGTGAATACTGCAGTAATATAAGATTGAGCATACACCCCCTCCATCACCTTTTCTTAGTCCCTTTGGATTTTACTGTTGCTAGTGGAAAAGTGTTAATAGAAAGTAACTTTCCACGGTTATAAGTGTTGATAAAAACTGAAATAGGGTGGTATAATATAATGAGGATATTGGACTGATTTTTATTGTTTGGATTCAGATTATTAAATCTATGCTTGTATAAACAATCCATTCACATGAAGTGGTTTTCAAAAATATTATCTTTATTCCTAGAAACTTATTAGGCATTTGGAACGTTTATTTTTATCAGTGGAAAAAAATATTTACAATAAGTAGTTCACTTAGCATTGTGTAGTTCATGTTTGCAAGAAAAGGCTATTTTAGCAAGGGAGATATTGCTAAGATAGGGCCAAATAGTTTAAGAACCATAAAATACATGTGTATTTGCGGATTTCAGAAATCACACTTACTTTTGGAGAAGAGTGTATGATATTTCTTTTCCTTTTAAATCCGTAGCTAATACTTTACCTTCCTTCCCTAGTCATTTAGCAACGACAAGTGTATATGTAACTATGCTTGTGGGGGTGGGGGGGTACATAGAGGATTATTTTTTTCTTTGCTATTTAGATAGGGTGTTGAATTTCTAAGTCCATCACAAGGTTTCCTAGTTTTTCTCCATGTTGGATACTTTCATCCCAAGGAGAAGTCAAGGGACAAACCCAGAGGCAGAGATTCATAGCTCACAAGGGACTGTTACTTGCCTGGCAAGGAGTTGCATGGAAGATACCACGCCCTCTAGGCATTTTGGGTTTCTCCAGCTTTACGTAGGTACACTTCACACCCTGGAGCTCACAGTTAAAATTGCCCTTGCCAGGCCTTTCCTCCACTGTGATGTGGGGACTGACAAACAGAAGCTTTATTTCTAGCTTTCTTTCCCTTTCTGAGAGGTAGGAGTAAGGATGACAAGGAGAGGGCTGGCAAGCACTCTTCTCTCTATCTACTTGTGGGTGCACCCTGCTCGCTCTCCTCAGACTCTGGTTCCTATCTCTTGACATTTAGTTCTTAATTACATAGATAATTTTCCTGTGGGACTTCCGGCCCTCCTCCTATCTCACCATAGCTTTCGCTTATTATTCTTCAATAATGATCATCATCTTTAGGCGGTTTGTAGAGTAGCATAGAACATTCATTTCAGTGAATACAAGTGCATTCCTACTTTATTACCTTTACCTCAGGGATTCAGGCATAGTGCTTCTAAGAAGAGTTAATACTGAGTAGTATGCATCACTGTTGGGGAAAAGTTTTCCCCAGGTCCACCCTCTCACACTTGCTAAGAAAACAGAAGGAGCAAGTGAGAGCATTTACCTTGCTCAGTTTGGGACTCAGAGTGCTGAAAAATGAGGCCTGGGGCTCAAAGGGACATCAGAAATAAAAATTTTGCAACTCAATTTATGGGAAAGAAGAAACCACATTAGACTGAATTCTTGCTTGACAAAATAGCAAATGTGAACATCCTCCTTGGCTAGGATATAAAGTACAAAGAAAAAAGAAAGACACAGAGAGACTTACACAACTCTGTACTCAGAGTCTCTTGATAGTTCCACTTGTCACTGGCTAGCCAGACTAGGGTGGAGAATTGTCTGAAAAAATCATTTCCCCCCTACTTCCTTTATATGTCCTTTTTCTTCTTTCTTTGCCTGCACATAGCTTAAGGCAAGCCTTTTTTTCATACACAGGCTTGCACTGTCTTGAGTGTCCTTCATGTTCACCCCCCTGTCTTCCAACTCTAGCCAAGACACCTCAAGAAATCACTCTTCCTTTTTACAACTGTTAAGACACATTATCAAGCATGAACAATAAGCTTGAGTTGTCTCTGTGTAGCAAGAACAAAATGCTCTTTTAAAGTGGCTGGCAGATTCTTCCTGTTGCTCTGGTTATAGTCTAGATCTTAAAATTGTTGGAGGTTGGAAACTGATCTCTTAGGGCTTCTAGAAAACTCTTACTCATGAGACAGAGCCTGGAAATTATCCTTAAAGCAGACACACTCATCATTCTGGGAGTTGCCACTTTAATGAAAGTGCTTAGAAGTACCTCTTTATGGCTTTGAGATAAGCTTTGAACTAGTAAAATAATCAGGCAATTTACAGTAAATATTAAGTTTTCTTAATGTATTTTGGCTGCTTCCTTAGCAGGACTATGCCCTTAAGCTATTTTTCTTGCTTTTCAAATTAGGAAGGTGAGCTGGTTCTGTCTTAGTGCATGCTCCATGCCAGGTAAGGAAAGATGGAATCACAGATATTAAAAAGCACCTGGTCTACTTTAAAGATTTTCTTGCCTTTGTGTCCAGGGTCCAGATCACCCTATATGGTAGGATGGGAACTTTCTCCTGTAACAAATGCATAGTCATACTGTCAATTATCCCAAGTTCACAAAAATTAAGAAGTTAGCCTTGGACTGCTGAGGGGAAGAACTTTCTTTTTTTCTCTCCCAAGCTTTTTCTGGACTTTGAAGGGAAGGAATTTTGAGCAGTCATTTGAGTGGTCAAATTGTCATTTGCATATGACTCATAAAACTCCCAAGGACTAAAGCATTGAGCATAAAAAAGGCCAATAGGTAGGGGGTCCCTGGAAAGGCAATACTGATGAGGGAATATCTAATATCCACTTTAACCTTTTACTTTTCTTCATTTAATTCCCTTCTCTTAAATCTTTTTTTAATTTTATCATATATGGGAGGTAATCCAAGGAAAGGCAGAAGGTTGCAGAAAGAGTACCACAGTCTGAACAAGTGGTCCAGAGCTAGCTGGAGTGGACCAGCAGAAGAGTTGGGGCAGTGGTCTACAGGAAGTAAGCACCTGGCAGATTTCTGTGGCATGAAAACAATCCTAGGAATTCTTAGATTAGAAACATTAATAGAAAATTCAATAAAACTCCATCCACTTCTCTCAGACTCATAGGATGGGGCTTAGGCTGAATTGAACATTATAAGACAGACTTGATAAATTTGGGGTATTTGAATAATATTGATATGCTTCCAACACGATATACTCTTTTCCTTAGAAAAGTCAAAATTGCACATCAGCTAGACTTTTCTTTTTCAAAACCAGTACACATGATTATCTTTAATCAGAACTACAATATAGTGAACCTTTGGGCATTGTCAGGGAATATAATGCAGTAATTAATTTTAAGCAAATTTTTCCTGAATAGCAAAAAATTACCTTCCATTCCATACCAACATACTCTGTTTGTGTGTGTTTATATATATACACACATCACAAAATTTAATTGATTTTACAGTATGCCAAACTATTCCGCAGAAGTTTTTTGATGAATTTCTGATAAAATCACTTCTTCAATATGCTAATTAAGTACTTTTTTATTGACTAGTTTTTTTTTTTTTTTTCTAGAACATTATCAGGAAATAGAGCATTACCTGAATAGTCATTCAAAAGTAAATTCCTACTTAATCTGCTTTGTCAACTGAAAATGAACAACAGAGACTGGACAGTTGTCCTCGAGGAGGATTATGGCATAGTAATGAAGATACAAATTGCTGTAAAGATATTTGTAATAGACCTACATGTTGGAGATTTATCTCATCTGGTAGGAGAGGAAGGGAAACTGCCCTCAGGTGTTTGGACTTAGCAGTAATTATGGAGAGGGTCCTATTCCAGACAAATAGAATAGCATGTGTGAGTTACGCTGCGTATAGGAGATTGGTTCTTTTTAGGAACTGAAATAAGGAAAGTAAACCTCAAAGAGAATGAAAAGAGAATACTAGTGAGGGTGATCTACTGATGTAACAGATTTATTCTGAAGTTTAAGTTAACATTTTAAAATACTTGTGAGTCTGTATTGCTATAATAAAATGTGGCAAAGTTGTTAATTTTACAGCAATTCTCAGGTTATACCAATTTTTCACTTGAAATCATTTTGTTATTCTGTCTTAACTTGATGTCATTCATTTCTACTCCTTTTTCTTAATTTATGGGGGACTTTTGACTTTACAGATTACATCACATAATAATTCTTCAATTAATGACTTTTTACCATAACAGCTTTTGAAAATATATACTTTTTTCAGACGAGATTTCCATTTTTCCCGGTGAAATGACCTTTTCCCAAAACATTGACAAAATAACTAGACCATAAGAAGTATTATGTTGACATTAGTGTTTTCGGCGAACGTGCATTTACCAATTTATGGGAGGTCACATTTTCTAATAAATCATATGAGATAAATTTGAATTGTATGAATTTGCCAAGTGAAGAATTAAAGAGGAAGCATCTTTTACCACACTTCAATCTAGTCTTCCAGTTTCAAGGTAGTCTTGTGTTATGTATTTGTTTTGTCCTAATAATGTTTTCTGGCTCTTGGGTCTATGACTTTATTTTTTTTTAACATTCAGTGCAGTTTTAGTGCAGGTTTACAGCAAAACTGAGAGGAAGATACAGAGATTTTCCATGTCTCCATAACATCTACACGTGCAGACCTCTCCCATTATCAATATCCCCCATCAAAATGGTTTGTTTATAAAATCGATTAACCTACATGATTATCCAAAGTCCATAACTTACATTAGCGTTATCTTAGTATTGTACATTCTGTGAGTTTGGACAAGTGTAGAATGGCCTGTATATTTACCGTTATAATATTGTACAGATATTTTTACGGATGTTTTTACTATCCCCATAGTTTTGCCTTTTCCATAATATCATAGTAGTTGGAATCCTATGGTATGTAGCCACTTCAGATTGTCTTCTTTCACCTAGTAATATCCATTTAAGTTTCTCCTATGTCATTTCATGGCTTGATAGCTTATTTCTTTTTAGCATAAATAATTATCCATTGTCTGGAGGTACAGTTTGTTTATCCATTCACCTACTGAAGGACATCTTGGTTGCTTCCAAGTTTTGGCAGTTATGAATAAGACTGCTATAAACATCCATGTGCAGACATCAATTTTCAACTCCTTTGGATAAATGCCAAGGAACATTATTGCTGCATTGTATGGTTGTATGGTAAGAGTATGTTTAGTTTTATAAGAAACTGTCAAACTGTCTTGCAAAGTGGCTGTACCATTTTGCCTTCCCACCAGCAATGAATTAGAGTTATTGTTCCACTTTCTTATCAGCATTTATGTTGCCATTGTTTCAGATTTTAGCTATTCTAGTAAGTGTGTGGTGGTATCTCATTGTTTTAATTTTCATTTGCCTGATGACATAAGATGTGGAGCATCTTCTCATAGGCTTATTTATCATCTGTATATTATTTTGTTGAGGTGTTCTTTACGATCTTTAGCCAAGGGATGCCTGGGTGGCTCAGTTGATTGTCTGACTCTTGATTTCGGCTGAAGTCATGATCTTGGGGACCTGGGATTGAGCCCAACATTGGGCTCCCCCCTCAGCTGGGAGTCTGTTTGAGGATTCTGTCTCTCCCTCTGCCCCTCCCCCCATAAATTAATAAATAAATCTTTAAAAGAAAAGATCTTTGGCCTATTTCTTAGTTCTTTTTATTATTGAGTTTTAAGAGTTTTTGGTGCATTTTAGAAAATGGTCCTTTAACAGATGTGTCTTTTGCTAATATATAATAAGTCCCAAAGGCAGATAACATCAATCTCCTTTTTTCTTCTCCTTCAATATTGTCTGAGCTATTCTGAGTCTTCTGTCTCTCCACAAAACTTTAGAATCAGTTTGTCAATATCCATAAAATAACTTGTTAGGAATTTTATTGGAATTTCATCGTATCTATAAATCAATTCGGGAAGAATTAATACCCTGACAATACTGAATCTTCCTATCTTCCTATCTTTGATTTCATTCATCAGAATTTTGTGGTTTTCCTCATACAGATTATGTAGATGTTTTGTTAGATTTATACCTAAGTATTGTAAATGGTATTGTGTTTTTAATTTCATATTCCACTCGTTGGTATATAAGAAAGCAACTTACTTTTGTATATTAACATTGTGTCCTGCACCTTTGCTATAATTGCTTATTAGCTCCAGGAATTTTGGAGGGTTTGTTTGTTCATTTTCGTCAAGTCTTTCAGATTTTCTCTATAGAAGATCATATCATCTGAAAACAAAGACAGTTTTATGTCTTCCTTTCCTTTCTGTGTACCATTTATTTTCCATTTCCTGTCTTACTGCATTAGTAAAGACTTTCAGTATGATGTTGACAAGGTGCAGTGAAAGTAGACATCCTCATCTTGTACCTGATCTTAGAATGCTTTGGATTTCCTACCGTTAAATTTGATGTTAGCTGTAGGTTTTTGGTAGGTAGTCTTTATCAAGCTGAAAAAGTTCCCTTCCATTCCTAGTGTACTTAGCATTCTTGTCAAGAATGTGTGTTGGATTTTGTCAAATGCTTTTTCTGCATCTATTAATATGATCATGTGATTTTCTTTTATTTTGTCTGTTGATATGGAATATGTTAATTGATTTTCAAATGTTAAGCCAGTCTTGCATAACTGGGATAAATCCCACTTGGTCATAATGTATATTTTTTCATATATATATATATTTTTTTTTTTTTGTAATCTAAGTTCATGAGAGATCATGGTCTGTAGTTTTCTTGCATTATCTTTGTCTAGCTTTGGCATTAGAGCAACGCTGGCCTCAGAATAAGTTAGGAAATATTCTCTGCTTCTGTCTTCTAAGAGAAATTGTATAATTTCTCTCTTAAATGTTTGGTAAAATTAACTGCTGAACTAATCTGGGCCTTTATGTGTTGGAAGATTATTAATTGTAGATTCTATATATATATTAGATATAGTCCTCATCAGATTATCTCTATCTTCTTGTGTGAGTTTTGACAGATTGTGTCTTTAAAGGAATTGGTCCATTTCACCTATGTTATCAAATTTGTGAGCACAGAGTTGCTTATACTATTTCTTTATTATCCTTTTTATTTCTATGGCATCTGTAGGATACCCCTTCTTCATTTTCTGATATTAGTAACGTGTATTCTCTCTTCTTTTTTTCTTAGTTAGCCTAGCTAGAAGTTTATCTATTTTATTGATCTTTTCAAAGAAATACCTTATGATTTCAATGATTTTTGTCTGTTGATTTCTTGTTTTCAATTTCACTGATTTTTTTACTTCAACTCTTATTAGTTGTTTTCTTCTGCTTACTTTGAATTTAATTTGATCTTCTTTTTCTAGTTTCCTATAGTGGAACACTGTATTATTGATTTTAGATCTTTCTTCTTTTGTAATATATGCATTCAATTGCTAGAAATTTCCCTCTAAATATCATTTTTGCTGAATTCCACAAGTTATAAGTTATATTTACATTTCCATTCAGTTCATCTTTGACCTATGTGTTATTTAAAAGTATATTGTTTATTCTCCATGTATTTTGGAATTTTCTAGTTATCTTTCTGTTATTAATTTCTAATTTAATTCTGTTATGAGAACAGACATTGCATGATTAAGATTTTTTTAATTATTAAGGTATGTCTTCTTGCCCAGACTGTTGTGTGTTTTGGTGAATGTGAGCTTGAGAAAAATATATATTTTGCCTCTGTTCAATGAAGTACTCTATCGATGTCAAATATATTCAGTTGATTGATGGTATCACTGAGTTCAATTATGTCAATACTGATTTTCTGCCTGCTCTATCTGTCCACTTCTGAAAGAGAAGTGTTGAAGCCTCCAACTATGATAGTGGATCCATCTATTTCCTCTTACTGTTCTATCAGTTGTTGCTTCATGTAGCTTGGCACTTTCTTAGGTACATATGAGTTAAGGATTATTTGGCCTACTTAGAAAATTGATCCTTTTATCATTATGTAGTATACTTTTTTCCCTGAAAACTTTCCTTACTTTGAAGTATGTTCTATCTGATACTAATACAACTACTCTTGGTTTCTTTTATTTAGTGTTAGCATGGCATATTTTTCTCCTCTACTTAATTTTAATTTATATGTCTTTATATTTTGAGTGGATTTCATATAGACAACACATAACTGGTTGTAGTTTTTGATTCTGACCATTTCTGTCTTTTAGTTAGTGCATGAAGACCTTTGACATTCAAAATGATTGATGATATAGTTGGATTAACGTCTACCTATTCATTACTGTTTTGTATATTTTGCCCTTGTTCTTCATTCCTATTTGTCTTCCACTATTTTTCCACCCTCAGTAGGCTTAATTGAGTATTTTTTTAATTGAGCATTTTTTTAATTGAGCATTTTTTTTAATTGAGCATTGTATATGATTCTTTTTTTCTCTCCTTTCTTAGCATATCAGATATTCTTGTTTTACCTTTTTTAGTGGTTACTGAAAGTCCACTTTCAAATGACACCCTTCCACTTCATGGGAAGTGTGAGTACCTTATAATAACAAAATAATCTTAATTCCTTCCCCCCATCCTTTGTAACATTGCTGTCATTAATTTCACATATATAAGTTTCTAGCTTATGTGTGTGTTCAAATATATTGTTGCTAGCATTATTTTGAATAAACTTATCTGTTAGATTAAGAATAAGAATAAAAGGGGCACCTGGGTGGCTCAGTCAATTGGGCATCTGCCCTCCGCTCAGGTCATGATCCCAGGGTGCTGGGATCAAGCCCCGCATCGGGCTCCCTGCTCTTCGGGGAGCCTGCTTCTCCCTCTGCCTCTGCCTGCTGCTGCCCCTGCTTGTGCACTCTTTCTCTGTCTCTCTCTGTCATATAAATAATTAAAAACAAAGAAAAAAATGAATAAGAATAAAAGTTTTTCTTTTATATTTACTTACTGCTTCTTGATGGTCTTCCTTTCTTATGTAGATTTGAGTTTCTGACCTGTATTATTTTCCTTTTCTCTAAAGAACTTCTTTTAGGGGCGCCTGGGTGGCACAGTCATTAAGCGTCTGCCTTCAGGTCATGATCCTGGGGTCCTGGGATTGAGCCCTGCATTGGGCTCCCTGCTTGGCAGGAAGCCTGCTTATCTCTCTCCCACTCCCCCTGCTTGTGTTCCCTCTCTCGCTGTGTCTGTCTCTGTCAAATAAATAAATAAAAAATCTTAAAAAAAAATAAAGAACTTCTTTTAACATTTCTTACAAGGCAGGTGTACTAGCAACGAATTCCCTCAATTTTTGTTTGTCTGACAAAGTTGTTATTTTCCCCTTATTTCTGAAAGGTAATTTTTCAGGGTACAGAATCCTATCCTGTTATATTCTTTGTTTTGTTTTGTTTTTTCTCTCAGCATGTTAAATATTTCATTCCCATATTTTTGCTTGCATGGTTTCTGAGGAAAAGTCAGATATAATTCTTACATTTGCTCCTCTATAGGTAAGATTTTTTTTTCCCTCTGCCTTCTTTCAGGATTTTTTTCTTTGCTTTGATTTTCTGTAATTTAAAAATGATATCCCTTGGTATAGTTTTTTTTTGGTATTTATCCTACTTAGTGTTCTCTGAGCTTCCTGGATCTTTGATATGGTGTCTGGCATTAATTGGGAAATTTCTCAGTCTTCAAATATTTCTTATGTTCCTTTCTCCCTTTCTTCTCCTTTTGATATTACCATTACACTTAAGTTACACCTTCTGTAGGTGCCCTGTAGTCCTTGTATATTGTTCTATGTTTTTCAATCTTTGCTCAGAGATTCTTTTCTCAACTATATCCAGTCTACTAATAAGCTCTTAAAGGGCATTCTTCATATCTGTTGCAATTTTTTTAATCTCTAGCATTTCTTTTTTGTTCTTTATTAAGATCTTAATTTTTCTGCTAATATTCCTGGTTCTTGCATACTGTCTACATTAGAGTACTAATGTATTAGTCATAGTTGTTTTAAGTTCCTGGTTTGATAATTTCAACATCCCTGATTTTCGGATGCTTGCTCTGCTTCTTCAAATTTTGTTTTCTGCTTTTTTCTATGCTTTGTAATTTTTTTTCTTGATAGCAAGACATGGTGTACCAAGTAAAAGGAACTGCTACAGATAGACATTTAGTAATGTGGTGGTGAGGGGTAGGGGGAAGGGAGCATTCTATAGTCCTGTAATTAGATCTCGGTCTTATAGTGAGCCTGTGCCTTTGGACTGTGAACTTCAATAGTATTTCTTAGTTTGTTTTTTTACTTTGTTTTGTTTTTCCCTTCCTCTTTAGATGGATCAGAATGGCTAGAATGAACTGAAACTGGGTATTTCCCTTCCCCAGGTCAGTTAGGCTCTGATAATACTGTAGCAGGTTAGGTTGTGGTTAATTTTCTAACGCAACATATTTTAAGAAAAAAGAAAAAGAAGAAGATAGCAGGAGAGGAAGAATGAAGGGGAGTAAGTCAGAGGGGGAGACGAACCAGGAGAGATGATGGACTCTGAAAAACACACTGAGGTTTCTGGAGGGGAGGAGGGTGGGGGGATGGGTTAGCCTGGTGATGGGTATTGAGGAGGGCACATTCTGCATGGAGCACTGGGTGTTATGAACAAACAATGAATCATGGAACAGTACACCAAAACAAATTATGTAATATATGGTGATTAACATAACAATAAAAATTAAAAAAAAAGAACAGAATACCCTGGTATATTTTAAAATATTTTCCTTTCCCCCATCCCCATGCAGGTAGCCTGAGGGGATTTTTTTCTCTGATACTGTGGCAATCTGGTCAAGCAATATCTCACAATATTGTGGCGGTCCCCTGTGACTGTCTCCCCTTGAAGTTTTTGACTCTGAGACTTGCCTGCACTGAGCCTCTAGCAGTTCATCAATTACTTTTCAGGCTTTCCTACCCCAGCACTGGTTACACCAGCAGTTTTTGCTTATAAGTTGAGCCTGCCTGGACTCCCTGTATTTGCATGTCTTTCTCTCCAGTCTTAAACGTCATGGTTTGCCCTGTGTTTCCTCTCTCATGGTCCAAGAAGCAGTGTTGATTTTTCAGTGTGTTCAGGTTTTTACTTCTTAGGACAGAGTGGTGACTTCCAAGCTCCTCGCATTTGGAACCAAAATTCTCCAACCCCTGTGACTTTATTATAATTTCAGTTTTAGTACAGGAAAAGCATGAGCCCATATGAGTTAAGTGTATATATATATATGTACACACACACATATATATATATATATATATATATAAAAACTAATGCAGCAAGAATGAACTTTTCAAGAATCAACTCTCTTTTATACTTACTCCACAAACCATGTCTCATTATAAAATTGTTTTGTTTTTTGGAAAAAAAATCTCAGTGCATTGCATTTTATATGCAGACTATATTTGTTTACTTTTGGATTATCATTTATTACAAATAAACTCTTTTCCTATTATTTTTTTTCTAATAAAGAAAATTATTTGGTTATCTTGGCTTAGGATGGAATACACCATAATATCACACTACAAGTAATTCTTAAATTTTTTATTAACATATGATGTATGTTTTATTTTTTTCAGGGGTACCGTCCTGTGATTCATCATTCTTACACAATTCACAGCACTCACCATAACACATACCCTCCTCAATGTCCATCACCCAGCCACCCCATCCCTCCCACCCCCCTCCACTCCAGCAAGCCTCAGTTTGTTTCCTGAGATTAAGAGTCTCTTATGGTTTGTCTTCCTCTCTGGTTTCATCTTGTTTCATTTTTCCCTCCCTTCCCCTATGATCCTCTGTCTTGTTTCTCAAATTCCTCATATCAGTGAGATCATATGATACTTGTCTTTCTCTGGTTTACTTATTTTGCTTAGCATAATATCTTCTAGTTCCATCCATGTCATTGCAAATGGCAAGATTTAATTTTTAATGGCTGCATAATATTCCATTGTGTGTGTGTGTGTGTGTGTGTGTGTGTGTGTGTGTGTGTATGTATATGTATGACATCTTCTTTATCCATTCATCTGTTGATGGACATCTAGGCTCTTTCCATAGTTTGGCTATTGTGGACATTGCTGCTATAAACACTGGGGTGCATGTGCCCCTTTGGCTCACTACATTTGTATCTTTATGGTAAATACCCAGTAGTGCAATTGCTGGGTTGTAGGGTAGCTCTATTTAATTCTTAATTTTTTTTTTAATTCTTAAAATTTTTTGAACAACTTTTAATTTAGAGACTGTTTTCTCAGGAATGAATGACAGTCATTGAACAAAAGATAACATTTTGTACTTACTTATAAAGAAATATTCCCTAAAAACTAACCCAAAGACTCGTCTTGGATGGCTTAATTTTCTTGCGTTTCTATTGTGGTGTAAATTCCATAGAATAAAAGGAATGAATGAGATGTATATACATACATATATGTATACATATTTTTATATATGTATATATCAGTAATGATGAAAAATTTTATAACAAATAATGTAGAATGATTAAAACTGGAGAATATCTTTAGTAAATAAATAATCAAATTTGATTTTTATAGAAGATAATTAAATGTATGGTATAATATAAAATGTGTTCTGCCCCTGTTTTGTGGAATATACAGTATAAAGTTATACTTTTACACTATGCATCTTGGTTTTCTCCTTTATTAAATATAAGAACCAGTCTAGATGATCTCTATGGCTTGTCTCAAATCTTTTTTTTTTTTAAGATTTTACTTATTTATTTGAGACACAGAGAGAGAGATAGAGGGCACAAGCAGGGAGGAAGGGCAGGGGGAGAAGCAGACTCCCCACTGGGTGGGGAGCTGGATGTGGGGCTCCATCCCAGGACCCTGAGATCATGACCTGAGCCGAAGGCAGATGCTTAACCAACTGAACCACCCAGGCGCCCCTCAAGTCTTAATTATTATACTAAATTGTTTATGTGCATGTATATACATATAAAATCAAATTATATATGTATTTACATATATATGTATATATGATTTCAGTACCATCTGATCATATTCTTAATTAAATTTTAATTGTCAAATTTAATAAATAATCCTAAATGCTTTCCTTTTTAATTCATTGTCATTCATAGGAAAACATTTTAAAACACACACACAAGCACAAAGAAAGAAAACCTGATGCCAAGTAGTTTTAAACTTTAGTCCTATTTGTTGGTAACAGATAATGAGTTTTGAAGCAGAAGAGAAGTTTTTAAAAAAAGTTTAACATATTTTGTGCAGTGACACAAGTTAAGTGTTCATTTTTCTCTTACGATTTTCTGATTGCCACAAAGGGCAAAATCATCTGCCAGTTTCGCATTCTCTTACATCCACTGTTATGGGCAATGCCACTTGCTTTGTGGGTAGCACTCTCTGGATGGCCATCATCATGATGCATCCAATGTAGGATTATACTGTGTGTGTGTGTGTGTGTGTGTGTGTGTGTATTACTGCACATGCACATGCATGCTATCAACATAGCCCTAAAGATGTTTTCAGACTATTCATGCTAAATGTAGTGTCTTTTCAAATTAGGGTCTTTGGTTTTACAAAAAGAAAAAGGAGGTGAAACTTTTGACTACAACATATGGGCCACTTCAAAAGGTTGTAGTATTAAAGTAACAATAATATAAAATAATTTCTGCATTAATTTAGAGCATGTTATAATAGGAATTGGCCTGTGTGCCATAGGATGTCCGGCAACAACTTAGTCTTTGTCCTTTGTTGTTGTCATCCTCTATCTTTAGTTCCTTCAAATTGGGGAAATAATCAGTAACATGCACTGCAGTTGTTTCTATCCTGTGATCTACAAGGCAAAGAGGCATCAGTTATAAAATAAAATAAAAATAAATTACAAAGAACCATGTCATCACAGAATTAGTGTGCCACAGAAGCTGATGACATAATAACCTTTGTCTTCAAAGCCAGAAATTCTCTATTATGCTTAATTTGAGTTCTCTGAGCCTAAAGAATGAGAGTGATTAAATCACTCTGTACTGTAGCTAGTTCAGCATAAACAATGGCTTAATAAATATTGTCTTAGTTGATCGTATTCTTGGCAGACACACCCTAACAGCAACAAATGAACTTTGTGAAACTATTTTATTTAATATTTTCCAATGGCACACAGAGTCATCCAGAATTCTGAAGACAGATTCGATTTTGTATGTAAAAGGTGAAAGAGTAGATCAAACTTTAATAGGACTTCAAGTTTTTAAGTGTCCCATTATTTTTTTCTGCTGCTTTGTTTTAATAAATGATGGATATATGTCACATAGGTATATGTGGAATATATATGTAATTATATACCCTTGTTCCATGCTTTTAGTGTTTGCATATTTTTTTCTTATATATTCCAGCATAAAGGATTGGACTAGTTTGCTGCTCATCCCCTTTCCACTTCCTTTTTTTTCTCTCTTCTCCTTGTGTAATTTTATCAAGGTAGAACCCGATGAGCCTTAGTTATTCCATATTTGAACTGGAAATTTAATTGATGCTTATTTCCTGATGAACTGACCTTAGAAAATTCTTTTTGGTTACGTTTATTATGGTCTCTTCTTTTTATTTGAATTGGCTAGTTTTGTTTGGCTATTTGCTCATAGATTTCTCTAGTAGCTTGCACATTTGGAAAATGTTTTGAAACTCAAACACTTAGCCACTATGATTGTTTGAATAAAAATTTAAGAAAAGAGAACTTTTGAAACTGTGACTCTAGTTTCAATTTCCAGTGTGGTATGCATGAGGATGGGGTAACTATATATACCTAAGACCTTGCAAAGTGACATTTTCTGGACAACAGTAGTTCATCAGATTTATAAATGAAGAACAGTAGAGTCCAAAGTAAAATGGACCAAGAGTTTGACAACTTATAGTCTAACCCTGGACTTCTCACTAAAGAACTGTAGGCCCTAACATAAGTTACATAAACCTTCTGGACCTCAGCTTTCTTATCTTTAATATTAAAGTTTTTAACCACAGGACCTATTAGCTACTAGTTTTAAAAAATTTATGATTCCAAGTAAATGTTAAAAATAGCAGAAATGCCTCATCTATAAAAAAGTAATCATATGCTGATTCCAATGCCATATTATATTTTTTACATATGATTCCCTTACATTATAAGTAAAATGCTGGATATTGATAAATGCTTCCTAATTATCTGGAAAATTTAGCCAACATAGATTTGGTGAATTATGTGATTCAGTTTGACATGGGCTTGACATCACAAGATAAGTATAAAAATATTTTCTTTACCATTTGCCCTATGGAGTCCCTTTAAAATCTTTGTTCAAAAAAAATAATCATGAGGCTAAAATTTTAGTGAAATTATAGAATGCCAATTAAAATAGTTAAATGTATAACTGCTTTAATTAAAAAAATGGAAACTAAAAAACATCTTTTCTCTTTATCGGTTTTGTTGTAATTCACATTTCAAAGATAAATGATCTGCATGCCTTTAAAAAGTCTTATAGTCAGAAAGGGAGAAAATATCTATTTTGCTTACATATAATCCTCTTAACATGCACATGCCAGATGGTGTTTCATATCAGGTCAGAAATAATGAAGGAATCTGGCTTTAAATCTAAGAATCTAGGGGAAAATGAGTAACTCGGGATTATGTATTTGTAATAGCATTTTTCCCTGAAATTCAACCATTTGTAATAATTTTTGATATGCTTCTGTCTGTGTGTGTGGATTTATTTTTACTTATTTCATTTCTATTATACCTTATTGGGATTCTGAAAGGTTATTTATCATGGGATTAGACATTTTCTCAATCTTTGTATCTCTGTATTCAAGTAATAATTTGACCCTCAGATATTTCAGACTGCAAGTTAGTATCTAGTCTAGAAAGTAGTATTTTTCCCTCCCTCAGGGGGAGGGAAAAATAAATAGAAATTCTATTAAGTATGGAGGAGAGTAATTTTTTCTAATTCACTTTAAAGAAACCAATTATAATATTAAATAATCTGAATTATTTTGCTAAACAGAAATATATTCACGTTATGTAAAAACAGCAAATTTCATAAGCATAAACCTGGCTGACTTTAGAGAATAAAGTTAGGCCACTGTATTATAGGGAAAGCAGAAAATTGTACTCTTAATTAATTCACTCCTTGTTATTATTGTCTTGATTTCTTTGACTTTCTCCTAATAGATAATGTGATAATCTATGTCATTAGCTCACTTGATCCAAACTAATTTATTACAGTATGCTACTAGTCACTCTGTCTTTAATGTCTTTATATAATAATTATTTGGTTCTGTGGCCTTGACTGTTTCCATGCTTTAAAAAGGAGGACAAACATTTCAAGTAGTATATGTGGCTGAACTATGTAAATCCAGCCTCCAACTCCCAGCCAAAAAAAAAAAAAAAAGTTGAAGTTTTACTTTCAGCATGATAACACAAGTTCTGTAGACTCACTCCCTAGTGAAACTGGTCAAAATTGTCCAAAAAAAAATTAAGTTTCTAGAAATGGTCCTAGAAAAACATTCAAAATCTCTGAAATAGTTCTAAGGAAGGCAAACATTGGTCATATAATGAATAAATTAAGAAACATTCCAGGAAACCTGCTAAAACTATCATGCCCTCCCCCATCAATTGAACATTCAACTCCTAAATTGGAGGTGTAATGTCAGGCGCAGAGAAAAGTGTACTATTATTCCCACCCCTAGCTCCAGAGCTGTATGTAACTAACATATTTTGCAATAGGAAAAAATAGACTATAACATAGAGAACTTCATATTTCTTTCCGTAAGAACTGATTACATTTGCAAAAGAATGTGGAGAAGTTCCAGGTGAAGGATGGCCTCAAAAAGCAGTGTTGGTTATGGTGAAAGGCAATGGGTAGGAGATTGGTAGATTCATTGGAGATACACCCTAACCTGCAAATTGGCTACTTTGCTTGAGAGAACCCGGCATATGTGCCAGTGGGAGTACACAGCTGGGTTGAGAACAAATCTCAGACATGGACTGCAGAAACTATACCTTCAAATGATCACAAATTTGGTTTTATCAATCTGCCAAACAATTTGTGCCTGAGAGCATTGCTGAAACTAAGTAGTGGACCTGACTGTGGTTAAGGGTAAGAGACAGAGAAAGCTCTGTAAAATTGTCATCTCAGAGTGACTACGGGCTTGTCCAAGACTGTGTTGTCTAAGGAACAACATCAGAGGCTTCTTGCTACAGGGGGTGGGAGTGAGGGGTTGATAACTAAGGTAAAATAGACTTCACTAAAATAATCACTAAGCACATAAATAATAACCCACCCTTAGGGTGGGGGGGAGTAGCTAAAAATATATAATCTAAATTGTCAATTTCCAACTAAAAAATTACTAGAACTGAAAAAAACCCCACATAAATGTGGTCTATACACAAGGAGGAAAAGTGGACAATAGAATCTGCCTGTGATCACAGCCAGATGTGGGATTCAACAGTCTTCAAAGTAACCATTATAAATATGTTCAAAGAAGTAAAGAAGCAATGACTAAAGAAGTAAAGGAAAACATGATGGCAATGTTACATCATATAGACAATATCAACACAATATCAAAAAAGAAATAGAAATTATAAAAAAGAACCAAATTTAAGTGCTGGTGTTGAAAAGTACAGTGACCAAAGTGGAAAAGTCAATAGATTTGAGCTAAATTAGTGACTTGAAAATTAATTGATGAAGATTATACAATCTGAAGAATTAAGAGAAAACCAAATAAAGAAAAATGCAATGCAGAGAAATATGAGACATGTCAAGTGCACCAAGATATGCAAAATGGGAGTACCATAAGGAAAGGAGAGAAAGGATTAGAAAAACCATGTTAAAGATAATGTCTAAAAACTCCCCAAATTTATTGAAAACATTAATCTGCACATCCAGGAAGCTCAGCAAATTCCAAGTGGTATAAGCACAAGGAGATTCACAATCAGACACATCACAGAACAAATGTTGAAAGCCAAAGACAAGGAAAAAATCTTTCAAGCAGCAAGAAAAAATAAACACTCTAATTTACAAGGGAATTCAAATAAGATTAGTAGGTACTTCCCCCTCAGAAACAGCAGAAGCTGGAAAGAAGTGGGATAAAACACTAAAAGTACTCAAAGAAAAAAAGGTCAACCAAGAACACTATACTGACCAAAACTATATTTCATGAATAAAGACAAAATATGCATAATCCCAAATAAGCAAAACCATGAGAATTTGTTGCTAAAAAAACCCACTTTACATGAAATACTAATGAAAAATCTTCAGTTTAAAAGCAGTTGACACCAGACAATAACTTGAATCTGTATGAAATTACAAAGAGCAGTGGTAAAGATAATAATGTAACTGTATAATTTAAGTGCACATTTCTCCTTTTAACTGATTTAAAAAGCTATTAGATAAAACATTATGCATATAATGTATTATTTGGCCTAAAACATATAGATATGTAATACATTTGGCAATAATAACACAAAGGAGGTGAGCAGAAACATAAGCTGTTTTAGCTAAGGAGTTAATTCCAAATAGTAACTAGATCCACAGGAAAAAATGAAGAGATCCAGATATAACAAATAAGGTTAATTAGCAAAAGCTGTTCTTATTTCCTCTCCTTTCTTCTCTTGGCTTCTTTAAAGATATAAAATTATATAAGTAATAATTATAAATGCAGTGTTAAAATGTTTTTAACATTTACAGATTTAATAACTGTAAAAATAATATAACAAAATATAGAAAATAGAGCAGTTGTAGTAATTACATTTCTATAGCTACTGGAATTGAATTAGTATAAATCTGAAGCTGATTCTGATAAATTAAGATGTATTTGATAGAGCAAACACTGATGTTGTTCACAAAAATATAGTGAAAAGATCATTAAAGTAATTAAAATGCTATATTAGAAAAATATTCAGTCACCAAAAAAAGCATCAAAGAGGTACTAAAACATTGGGGTGCCTAGGTGGCTCAGTCAGATTCTTGATTTCGGCTCAAGTCATGATCTCAGGGTTGTGGGATTGAGGCCTCCCCATTGGGCTCCACACTGCGCATGGAGGCTGCTTAAGATTCTCTCTGCCCTCTCCCACTGCCCCTCCCCAACAAAAAAGAGGTACCAAAAAATAGGCATGCAGAAAACAAAAAATGAAATAATAAACATGAATTCAACTGTATAAAAAAATGTCATGAAATGTGAATGAATAAAACAACCCAGTCAAAAGATAGAGATTGTAAGAATGGAACAAGCAAAACAAAACAAGATCCAACTATATACTGTCTATAGGAGACACACTTTAGATTCAAAGATAGAAATAGATTGAAAGTAAGAGACTGAGAAAAGCTTATTTTATACAAATAGCAATCACAAGAAAGCTGAATTGGCTGTACTAATGTTGCACCAAAAATAGACTTTAAAACAAAAAATGATACCAGAAATAAAGAGGGACCTTTTATAATGACAAAGTGTTAACTCATCAATAGGATATAAGTATTATAAACATATATGGGCTAACATACATACCAAAGGACATGAAGCAAAAACTGATAGAGATGAAGGGAGAAATAGATAATTGAGACTTCTATATCTCAATTTCAGTAATGGTAGGAATGGTAGGAAGATCAACAAGGAAATAGAAAATTTGAACAATGGTATAAACCGCTGTATAACATCTGTATAAACATCTACTTAACAAACAGCTATAGAACATCTATATAGTATCTATACAGAAGTACGTCCAATAAACAGTACACTATACATTCTTCTCAAGAACACATGAAACATTCTCCATTATAAACCACATACTAGACCATAAAATAAACCTTGATAAGTTTTAAAAGATAGAAATAATACAAAGTAAAAGAAAACAAAAACAAAAAACAAAGAGAGAATACAAAGTATATTCTATGACTGCAATGGAACAAAATTAGGAATCAATAGCAAAAGAAATTTGAAAAATCATTAGTATATGAATTAAGCAACACCTTTCAAAATAACCAATGGTTCGGAAAAAATCAAAAGGGAAATTTAGATGAATGAAAATAAAAATACAAAATACAAAATTTATGGGATGTGATGATTAGAAAGAAATTTGTAACACTGAATACATATTTTAAAAAAGAAGAAAGATGTCACATCAACAAGCTAACCTTCCATCTTAAGATGATGGAATAAAGCAGAGCAGACTAAACTTCAAGCAAGAGGAAGGAAAAAAGTAAATAGAGCAGAAAATAGTGAAATAGAATATAAACAATAGAGAATGAGAAAAACAATAATTAAACAGAGGATAGAAAAACAATAGCAGAAACCAAAACCTGGTTCTTTTAAAAATCAACAAGAATAATCAACCCTTATCCAGATTGAGCAAGAAAGAGAAAATACTCACATAAAAGAATCAGAAATGAAAGAGGGAATATTACTATTGATCTTACAGAGGGGAAAAAGACTTTAAGAGAATATTATGAAAAAGTGTATGCCAATAAATCAGACTAATTAGATGAAATAGGTAAGTTCCCCAAAAGACATAAGCTACTGAAATAGACTCACAAATAAATAAACAAATCTGAATTGATATGTAAAGAAATTGAAGCAGTAATCAAAATCTGCCTATAAAGAAAAGTGCAGGCCCAGATGGCTTCACTGGTGAATTCTATCCAACAGTTAATGAAAACTTAATATCAGTTATTCACAAACTCCTCCAAAAAATAAAAGAGGAGGGAATATTTTATAACTGATGGTATGAGGGCAGTATTACCATGAGACCAGAATCGCACAATAAGGAAAAAAACTACAATATTTTTATGAATATAGATGCAAAAAACCTCACAAAATACTAGCAAACCAATTTGAGCAACCTATAAAATGAACTATACACCATGACTAACTGGTATTTATCTCAAGAATGTGAGTTGATTTAACATCTAAAAATCAATTAAAGTAATACATCATATCAAGACTAAAAACCCAAAATCACATGATCTTCTCAATAGACAGAAAAAAGTATTCAGCAAACTTCAGCATCTTTTCATGATAAAAACACTCAAAAAACTAGGATAAAAATCCTCAAGCTGATAAAGGGCATCTGTGAAAAACCCACAGCTAATATACTTAATGGTGAAAGACTGGATGCTTTCCCCCTAAGGTAAGAAGACAAGTGCATTCATTCTCATCATTTCTATTCAGCATTGTACTGGAGGTTCCAGCAAGGACAATTAGGAAAGAAAAATAGATAAAAGACCACAGATTGAAAAGAAAGAGTTACACTATTTCCACTCTCATGATTGTGTATATAGAAATCTTAAGGAATTTAATAAAATACGATTAAAATTGATAAATGAGTTCAGCATGCTTGTAAGATAGATATAAGATTAATATATTAAAGCCAGTTGTATTTCTACACACTTGCAATTAATAATAAAAAATGAAATTTAAAAATATTTTCATTTATAATAGCATCAGAAAATAATAAAATACTATGAAAAAATTAACAAAATTCAAAACTCATACTCTGAAAACCTCAGATCATTGTTGAAAGAAATTAAAGATCTAAATAAATAAACATCTCATGTACATGGACTAGAAAACGTAAAACTGTTAAGATGACAACACTCCCCAAATTTATCTACAGATTCAACATAATTACTGTCAGATTCCCAGCTGGCTTCTTGGTGGAAATTGATATGCTGATTCTAAAATTCATATGGAATTGTACAAGATCTAGGATGGCCAAAGTAGTCAAGTAAAAGATGAATAAAACTGGAAAACTCACACTTCACAATTTCAAACCTTAGTACAAAGCACTTAGTAATTAAGACGGTGTGGCCTTCAGATGAGGACAGACATATAGATCAATGCAATAGAAAATGAGAGTCGAGAAATAAACCCATGTGTCTATGTTCAACTGATTTTGACAAGAGTGCCAAGAATGGGGGACTTGATTTAATGGGGAAATGATAGTAATTTCAACAAATAGTGAGGGAACAACTGGACAGCCCCATACAAGCAATGATGTTGGATCCTTACCTCATATTACATATCAAAATTAACTTGAACCAAAGGTTAAATGTACGAGCTAAAACCATAACACTTTTAGAAGAAGACATAGTGGTAAATTTTATTTTCTTGGTTCAACAGTGGATTCTTATATATGGTACCAATAACATGAGCAACAAAAGAAATATATAATTTGTAATTCATCAAAATTAAAAACTTATGCTTCAAGGGACACTATCAAGAAAGTGAAAAACCAACACAGAGATGAGAGAAAATAATTATCAGTCATATATCTCATAAGAGACTTGTATGTACAACATACAACAAATTCTTGCATCTCAATAACAGAAAGATAAGTAACCCGATTCAAAAATGGACAAAAGTTCTGAATAGATATTTCTCCAGAGAAGATATACAGATGGCCAATAAGCACATACAAAGGTGCTCAGCATCATTACGCATCAGGGAAATGCAAATCAAAACCATAATGAAATACCATTCCACATTCACTATGATAGTTGGAATCAAAAAGTCAGATAATCACAACTGTTGATGGGATGTGGAGAAATATAATAGCCCTTATATCCTCCTAGATGCATTTTGAAATGGTGCTGCCACTTTGGAAAACAGTCTAGAAATTCCTCAAATGGTTAGACATAGAGTTAGCTTATGATCCAGCAATTCAACTTTTAAGTAAATGTCCCAGGGCAAAGAAAGCATATGTTCACACAAAGACATGTACATTAATGTTTATAGCAACATTACTTATAACAGTGAAAAGATGGAAACAACCACAATGTCCATCAATGAATGAATAAATAAAATATAATCTAGTATAATCATGGAACGGAATATCATTTAGCCATAAAAAGGAATAAATTGTTGATCTGTACTACAACATAGATGAAACTTAAAGCATTACACTAAGTGAAACAAGCAAATCAAAAAGACCACATGTTATATGATTCTATTTATATGAAATATCCAGAACAGGAAAACCTACAGATGGAAAGTAGATTAGTAGCTGCTGGGAAAATAATGGGACTGGAAGTTGGGGAATAATAAAGGGACAATACCTAAATGATGGAGGAATCTTTTTGAGGCAATAAAAATGTTCTAAAATTATTTGGTTTTGGTGCACATGTCTTGAATATACTGAAAAACTTTTAATTGTACACTTTAAATGTGTAATTATATAATATGTGGATTACATTACAATAAAGCTGAAAAAGGTTTCTGTCCCAGGAATAGTGGTTTAGCTTCTTCTTAAAAGGATGTAATGTAATATTTCAGTCTAGAAAGTCCATAAATGGACAGAAGTGTGATTAACTTCCCCTTCTCTTCCTTCAAGCCATCTCTTATTCATTATGAGCGAGAGCTACTTCCAAAGCAGATCAGGTCTTTATTTCCATTAGCATTTGGCCTTTGGTCACTTCACAGCACAAAAAAATCTTTTGTTGGCAGACTTCTTAGACCACCAACAAATTCACCTATGAAGTTAAGCAAATATCATTGTGGTTTTTACTGTAGAGTGATATTTTTATTTAACTATCAAGTGCTTTTGCAAGATGGATTTCGCATTGAGCCTCACAGAGCAATCTTGATGAAGATTTATAACTTTGTAAATCTGTGACCTTGTAAATATAACTCTAAGTGTCACAGCTAATTTAGGCTAGATCTTAAATTTATTATCTATTTGGAAAAGATTTTAAATTCTTTCAACATTTCCTTTAAATAAACCAGTACATTTGTTTTTCTGTTATCTATTTAGAACACATTAATATTAGAATACCTCATATTGAAAATGATTATTCTTTTTGCTCAAATTCTTTTGGAAGGCTGGAGTCTTAAGATCATGAAGCTATGTCTGGTAGGTGTATCTGTGTGTTTATATGAATCTATCCTACCAAGTAAAACTTAGTTTGTTTCAAAGCCAAATGAAATCTATTATTTGCTTACTAGTAAAGATCTTAATAGAAAACAGATTAAACACTCAAGCTAGGATATCTTATGGAGGGTTGACTTACAAAGGGACTTATTATAGGATATGGGCAGGAACATGGAGTCATATTCAGTAGAGTTGTCACCACCTATACTTCAGTGGATGAAGGAAGAAAAAGAGAAAAGGAAAATGAGGAAAAGAGAATTGTAGAGAATCAACTGCCTTGAAAGATGTATAGCTTTCTGTCAAGAGCCTAGCAAAACTGTGGGGAAATCACAGAGAGAAAAAGGGAATAGATAGCTTGAGCCCTATGTGGAACATTTCATACAAGTCTATATGTGGAAGGGTGATGCCATCATTTTTCTGCTCACATCTCTCATGCTTTCAGCTTGTTTTGAGACCTCTTCTGCTGTTTTCCATTTATGTTCTAAATAGGTCTTTGGAATTCCCAATGTGACTGTTCACCATAGACTTTCATATAAATCTAATATGATTAATCATTGACAATGATCAGAAAAGTTTGTAATACTTTAGTATGCTGGTTCAGATTAACCACAAAGAATATTGCTGATGGTTGCTTTTCTTATAGGTTAATGTGAATGATGAAAATGGTAAAAGGTGAAATTATGAGAATTGTGCTAGAGTACTAGCTTCAGAGATGTGGTATCTAAAAAAAAATCCATGTGTCAAGGAAGCACACAAAAATCTAAGCATTAAATTCAATTAAAGGCAGAGAAAATTAGTTGACAGTTATAACTCTTAAAATTATTACTGGAAAAGATAATATTATTTATAAATAAACCTTTGAATTGTTTTCACATTTTAAAATTTAATATCCAAATACCACTTTAGACTTATCAATTTTGTTTATCTTTCCAAAGAACCACCTCCTGGTTTCATTTAGCCAGACTCAACAAGAAAAAAAGAGAGAAGACTCAAATTAAGAAAATTAGAAATGAAAGAGGAGAAATAACAACCAACACCATGGAAACACAAAGGATTATAAGAAAATATGAAAAATTATGTGCCAATCAATTGGGTAGCCTAGACATGGATAAATTCTGAAAAACATATAACCTTCAAAAATGAATTAGGAAGAAATAGAAAATTTGAACAGACTGATTACTAGAAATGAAATTGAATCACTAATCAAAAAACTCCCAACAAACAAAAGTCCAGTACCAGATGACTTCACAGGTGAATTCTACTAAATGTTAAAGAAAAGTTAATACCTGTTCTCCTCAAACTATTCCAAAAAAATGGAAGAGGAAAAGAGTTTCCAAATTCATTCTATGAGACCAGCATTACCCTGATACCAAAACCAAATCAAGACATACACAAAAAGAAAACTACAGGCCAATATCTCTGTTGAACACAGATGCAAAAATCCTTAACAAAATATTAGCACGCCAAATTCAACAATACATTAAAAATAATCATTCACCACCATCAAATGGGATTTATTTCCAGGATGCAAGGGTGGTTCAGTATTCACAAATCAATCAATATGATATGTCACATTAACATGAGAAAGGATAAAAACCATATGATCATGTCAATAGATGCAGAACAAGCACTTGAAAAAGTACATTTATTCTTGATAAAAACTCTCAACAAAGTAGGTTTTAAGGGAACATACCTCAACATAATAAAGGCCATATATGAAAAACCCACAACTAACATATTCAATGAAGAGAAACTAAGAGCTTTTCATCTAAGATCAGGAACGAAACAAGGTGAGAAAAATCTCACCAATTTTATTCAACATAGTAATGGAAATCCTAGCCACAGCTGTCAGAAAGCAAAAAGAAGTAAAAAGCATCCAAATTGGTAAGGAAGAAGTAAAATTTTCACTCTTTGCAGATGACATGATACTCTGTATAGAAATCCCAAAAGACTCCACAAAAAAACTACTAGAACTGTCAAATGAATTCAATAAAGTTTCAGGATACAAAATTAATGTACAGAAATTGCTTTCATTTCTATAGACTATTAATGAAGTGGCAGAAAGAAAAATTATGAAAAGAATTCCATTTATAATTGCAACAAAAGGAATGAAATACCTAGGAATAAATTTAACTGAGGAGGTGAAAGACCTATACTCCAAAAACCAAAACATTGATGAAAGAAAGTCGTGACACAAACAAATGGAATAATATTGCATGCTTACAGATTGGACAAGCCAGTACTGTTAAAACATTTATGCTACCCAAAGCAATCTCCAGATTTAATGCAATTCCTATCACATTGCCAACAACATTCTTCACAGAACTATGCCAGATAATCCTAAAATTTATGGAACCACAAAAGACCCTGAATAATCAAAACAATCTCGAGAAAAGGAGAACAAAGCTGGAGGCATCACAATCCCAGTTTTCAAGTATACCACAAATCTACAGTAATCAAATCAGTGTGGCACTGACACAAAAATAGATCAATGGAATCTAGATCAATGGAAGAGAATAGACACCCCAGAAATAAACCCATACATATAAGGTCAATTAAATTACAACAAAGGAGGCAAGAATATACAATGGGGAAAAGATAGCGTCTTCAACAAATGGTGCTGACAAAAGTGGACAGCTACATGCAACAGAATGATACTGGACTACTTCCTTACACAATACAAAAAAATAAAATAAACTCAGAATAGATTAAGGACCTAAATGTGACACCTGAAACCATAAAATTTCTAGA
The DNA here is from genome assembly GCF_037043125.1 of Eumetopias jubatus. Taxonomy (NCBI): domain Eukaryota; kingdom Metazoa; phylum Chordata; class Mammalia; order Carnivora; family Otariidae; genus Eumetopias; species Eumetopias jubatus. Next base: position 48,582,704 of record NW_028274820.1, on the reverse strand, counting down.
AGAGAACATGGGCAGTAATTTCTTTGACATTGGCTGGGGAAACATTTTTGTAGGTATGTCTCCTCTGGCAAGGGAAACAAAAGCAAATTAAATTATTGGGGCTATACCAAAATAAAAAGCTTTTGTACAGTGAAGGAAACCACCAATGAAACAAAAAGGCAGCCCACTGAATGGGAGAAGATATTTGCAAATGATATGTCCAATAAGGAGTTAATATTCAAAATACATAAAGAACTTATATAACTCAACACTAAAAAAAATAATAATAATCCTATTAAAAATGGGCAGAGGTTGGGGCACCTGTGTGGAACAGTCGGTTCAGCTTCTACCTCTTGTTTTCGGCACAGGTCGTGATCTCAGGATCCTGAGATCAAACGCCATGTGGGGATCTGTGCTCAATGTGAAGTCTGCTTAAGACTCTCTCTCCCTCTCCCACTGCCTCTCTCCACTAAAATAAATAAATAAATAAATAAATATTTTTTAAAAAAATGGGCAGAGGACCTGAACAGATATCTTTCCAAAGAGGACGTACAGATGGCCAAAAGATAAATAAAAAGATACTCAACATCACTAATCATCAAGGAAATGCAAATCAAAACCACAGTTTAACCTTACATCTGTCAAAATGGCTGAAATAAAAAAGACAAGAAATAACAAGTGTTGGTGAGGATGTAGAGAAAAAGGATTCCTTATGCACTATTGGTGGGAATGCAAATTGGTACAGCCATTGTGGAAAGCAGTATGGAGGTTCCTAAAAAAATTGAAAATAGAAATACCACATGATCTAGCAGTTTCACTACTGGATATTTATGCAAAGAAAACAACATTAATTCAGAAAGACATATGCAACCTATGTTTATTGCAGCATTATTTACAATAGGCAAGATATAGAAGCAACCCAACTGTCCATCTGTAGATGAATAGATGAAGAAGATGTGGTACATATATATGCAGTAGGATATCACTTAGCATAAAATGAATGTAATCTTGCCATTTGCAACAACATGGATAGATCTAGAGGATATAATGCTAAGTGAAATAAGTCAGTCAGAGAAAGACACCATATGATTTCACTCTTGTGGAATTTAAGAAGCAAAGCAAATGAACAAAGAAAAAAAGGGACAAACCAAAAAACAGACTCTAAAATACAGAGAACAAACTGTGGTTGCAGGGGGTGGGGGAAATGCATGAAATACATAAAGGGTATTAAGGGTACACCAAGAAATGTACAGAATTTTTGAATCATTATATTGTATACCTGAAACTAATATAATACTTCATGTTAATTATACTTCAATTAAATAAAAGAAGGTTTCCTATACAAAACACCCATAGTTTGAAAATAAGGCATCATCATGCCCATTATCTATCCAGAAGAACCTGTGCTAATGGAGAACATGGGTCCATATCATGAATTTTTTATGCATTGTTATATTTAGGAGAAATGTATTGATTATATAATATTCGGTGTCATACCAAAGTGACAAACAAAATCTTGTAAATTAAAAAAAGGCATTTTCGTATCCTTATGCATATTTTTTAAATATAAAATGCACTTTGGATCTATAAGGGGCCTTAGAAACCCTCTAGCCCTTTCTCTTGTCATTTGATATATAGGTTAGAATGTAAAGAAAAAAGTGACTTTATCAGTCCATTCAAGTTCTCATTCAATGGGCAAATGAAATCAGCTAGGTTAGAGGTTCAGGAGAATTTTTTAAAAAACAATACATTTTTGTGTGGTTTTATTATTAAATATAATATATACAACTGATTAAATAGAAAATATATAGTGTTGAAAAGGAACAAAATATCATTCATGATTCCATATTTCAGGGATAACCATGCCCAGCACATCCTTCAAGATACAGATCTTTCACTTTATTTTCTGAACACGTACATCTCCCTCCCCAAACCCCTTCCACACATATTCATTGACAAAAGTGGTAACTTACCATATGTATTTTCATATCCACATTTTTCCTTCTATAATTTGAGTTTATAATACTATTCTAAACCAGATTTATTACTCATGCCATAGCAATACACTAGTTTGCCTTAAGAAGTCCAAAAAATGGGCATGACTGAGATTTAAGTATTTTACCATATCTTACCAGTGTCATTTTACTTCTTCTGAAACACATCCCTTACCTCCAGCTTCTGATGAGGTTAACAAGTTTAAGAAAGAAAATGTATCAAAACTCTCTTCCCTTATCATTTTTTTCTCATCATGGCATTATTTTTCATTTCCCTCAGAGTATTCATTATAATTTGCAATTGTATTTCTTAGTTTCTGTTTTAAATCTGTTATCTTTATTAGACAGCAAACTCCAGGAAGGCAAGAATGATATCTACCATTTCAACCCTTTAAAGTCCTAGCACAGGCTTGACACAGAGTAAAAGCTTGGTTATTATTGGTAAGTGAATCTGCACATCAATCTGCTTAAAGAAATAATATCAGGCCATATGTACACAGTGGCACACATATAGAGGGGAAAAAAGCTTAAAACTGTATAAACAAATATGTTTGAAAGTGCTTGACTTTTGTGAATAACATGAATGCCTTTCAAGTCTTTTTTTTTATATCCATATTATTTCAGTGCACAGAGAAATAACATTGGTAGTAAGCTTATTAAGTAAGAGCTTGAATTCAAAATCAGAATTCCTCCTTGCAAATCCTAGTAGCACCATTAATTAATTAATTAATTAAGCCAGTTAGTTAACTCTGTGTCTCCTCTATAAAATGGAGATAATACTAGTACCCACCTTGTGGGATTATTTGAGGATTAAATGAGATGAAACATGTAAAACAGTTGTATATTAACTGTACTTAACAAATGCTCAAAATATTAGTGATAATTATTTCTGTTATTATTACCATCCTTATTATTATTCTGGGCTCATTTGCACAAATAGACTGGTAGAAAATTTGAGAGAAAGGGAATTTTCATATGAGAGAAGAAAGAGGAAAAATGACTAATATATATTATTACTCTGGGCCCCTGCACTTTGTGAGATGCTTTTAACATATTACCCTTATTTTACCATTGAGGGAAATGTGGCTCAAAACTTTAATTTTCTCCCAAGTTTGTCATTAACTACTTTGTCATGCATGCATACCAATACTGCAGGTATCTCTCTTGTGAAATTGTTTATATTTACCCTAAATTGAAATAGTCTTCTTGTTTACCCTGAATGAAAAAATCTCACTATATCCCTCAGCCGCCAAGCAAGTGTTCATGTCTTCCTCAAGATTCCACTCAAATGCTACCTCTAATTATAGTCACTGGCTTCATGTTTTCTCTTACCGTTGGCCATCATGATAAGGTCTTTATAGATCACCTCCTCCATTTCACCATGAATTCCTTTGACTTGCTTAGCAGGTTCCCGGGTGTGCAGATAGTGCTTATTCAATGTTGAGTGGGAGGAAGAGCAAAGGAATGTGAGAGGGAGGGAGACATAAATGGAAGCCAAGACAGTATTACGGGACTCTAAAATCTGAGAAGCAATCAGTGGAATTTCCTCTCAATTCAGCGCCATATTTCATTACAACTTACTGACTCAAAGTTAATTTAGGTGAGGACAAAGCAATTCATGCACTTAATCCTCTCTTGGTATTTTCAAAACTGTGCTACCTTCTTACGGAAAGAATCAGGTACTACATCCAAATCTTTATTATTTGTTTTGTTGTAATTATGTGAAAGAAAAGAGCAAAATACAAAGAAGCAATTTTTTAGAAAAAAAAATTCTAACTAATAGAATAAAATATGTTTGCACAAAAGGGAAGAATGTGGAAAACTAAAACAACTAAAATGAGAAATATGTATGTACACCACTACCCAGAAATAACTGCCATATAACATTTCTGTATATTTCTTCCTATACTTTTTTCTTTTATTTGTGTTGCAACCAAAACACATGGTTCTTCAAAATTTATTTCCAAAAACATGAAATTATAACAAATTTCTTTGAAAACATGAATGTGAAATGGCACATGAAATGTGATGTTATAAATGAATGAACATCCCAAAAACAAGAGTAAGACATATTCAAGAAAATGAACATTTATATTTACTGTTGGAAATGAAGACGAGAATGGCAACAGACAGAGTTGGGGAGGTCAGCAGGAAGAAGATAATCTGGGGTTGTGTTGGCCCTGCCAAAATTTCAGGGTTTTATCCTAAGGGCACTCGGAAAGACTAAGTGTTCTTAAGCAGAGAAGTAATGTAATCAGATCTGCATTTGAGAGAGATGGAGTAGATATGGGGCCACCATTCGGGAAGCTATTATAATTACTTTGGAGTAGGAGGGTGGTAGCAGAGATGAACAAAAGCAAATAAGTATGAGCAAGGAAAGGGAAAAGAAGGGAAGGAGGAGAGAAATATGCGTAATATCATCATACTAATAACCAGGGAAATGCAAATTAAACAATGAACTATCATTTTTTTCTTCTATTGTACTGGACACAAAAAAGAAAAGTTTATTCCTATCAATTATTAGCTATAATATGAGGAATATTATATTTGCCGTAACCTTATGATGAAGATACAAACTGTATGGCCACCACCACAGTTTTGTGAATGCTGGCAGAAGACACACAAATCCTGAGTTAGAGATGAAGTATAGTTTATTACTCATAATAATAGCAGTAACTAGAATATCAGCCTTTTTGTACTGGTTCCCCAAACTCCAGTTGCCACAGGACAACACAAAGAAGGCCAGAGAACATCCGCCTGTACAATGGATGGTATTGCAAGAGAACTTTACTGAGCTTGGAGGAAACGTTATCATACTGTAGAGTAAGCATGTCTCCCTTTTGCTCCAGGAGACATGTTATTTTTTCAAGACTCTTCACTATTCATCTTTGAAAAGATCATGCAGAGAAAGGGCAAAGCCTTACTTGCCAGACGTACAAAAATGTGACAAATCCATGAAGAATAGCCTAGTACAACTTGGGAGTATAATCTGGCAGTGTCTTTTAAAACTGTATTCTTCAACCTTGAGAAACAGTCACAGAAGAAGGTCTGTATAAAAGTTTTCATTGCACCATTGTAATAGAAAAAAAAAAAAAAAAGAGAAAGCCTGACTTTAAATAGAAGAAAGTCTAATAGTGGAATGTTCATACTGTGGTATTTTGTACATTAATTAAAATGAAACACATTTATATATACAAAAATAGCTCCCCAGGACATGTTTTTGTCTGAATAAACCAGATTGCAGAGTATGTTACCTTTTTTGTTTTGTTCGTTAAAAACTGACATACAAACCAATCTATATATTTGAAATTGAACTTGTACATATGTGAGTACGTATAAGGATAGTCAAGATATGTGGGCAAATATACACCAAATCCATGATTAATTTTACCTCTGGCTGGAGAAAGAAGAAGACGGACAAGGATTGGGAGCCATGGTGAAAGTTGCCATTTTTGTAAAAAGTACATATTTATTTATAACTTGTTTAATTTTAACAGTTAATTGGAAATTCTTGGCTATTGATAGATTTGGGAAAGGAGGAAGAAAAATGTCAAAGGTGACTTAAGTTATCTGGCTTAATGAATTGGGTCAATGGTATTGAAATTTGGAAGGATTGAGAAAATGAATAGGTATCTTGGGGAGAGTGGAAATGAGGAATGAACTGCAGAAGTGCTGGATTTGAAGTACTTCTGAGTCATCCAAATTCAGATGTTGGATGAACAGTTTGTTGTTAGGGCCTGAATTTTAGAAGACCAGAGATTAAAATGTGTAGGTCAGCTGAAAAATGGTGGTAACTGAAGCCATGTAGGTGAATGAAAATTTCTAAAGCTAGAGTATAGTGGAAAGACAACCCAAGACAGAGACCTGTGGCATTCCATCCTTTCATTGTTAAATAGAGAAAAGGGGGAGATAAAAGAAGACCAAGAATAAGTGTGCAAGGATATAGGAATAAGTGAAACCAAACAAAACATGGGAATGAGTGTCACAAAAGCAGAGGCTAAGAAAAGAGACTACGTGAAGACAGTGGTCACATAGGCCAAATGCTGCTGAAATATCTAGAATAATAAAGTCCTCTGATTTTAGCAACATGAAGGGACATGACTTACAAATGGTGAATTTTAATGAAATGTTGAGGAAAGTAGCCAGAATTTAATGGTTTGGGTGGTGAGTAGGAGGGGAACAAGGTAAGAAACTTGAAAAGAGGGGCACCTGGGTGGCTCAGTTGGTTTAGTGGCTGCCTTCGGCTGAGGTCATTATCCCAGGGTCCTGGGATCGAGCCCCACATCAGGCTCCCTGCTCAGCCCCTCTGCCTCTCCCTCTGCCTGCCCCTCTGCCTACTTGTGCTCTCTATCTCTCTGTCAAAAATAAATAAAATCTTAAAAGAAAAACTTAAAAAAAAGGAAATTGAGAAGATGTTCAGTTGAAAAAGAGGAGAACAATGGTGAAGGTGACCATTGTAGGAGAATAGGCCAATCAGAGGTTTTCTTCTAAGGAGAGAATCCTGAGCGGCTTAAAATTCAGGTGGGAAGGATCCAGTAGAGAGGGAGAGTGCATAAAAAAAAATCAGAAAAAGGTGAGGATAATAAATCAGGAGGAGATGGGTTTGCTTTATAAAGATAAAGACCCATAAATCTGTTCTAGCAGGAAGCAGAAGCAAGGGGGAAGGGTAGGCATTGATTTGTGTAGGCTCTAAGATGGTAGAATGTTGAAGTCAGGCCCATCTTCTGACTTCTATTTTCTCTGCAGTAAGTGGCATGGGCATATATTGAAGGTGAGTTGAGGGTGATTTGCTGATTTGAAGAAAGAGGCATAATCCTTGTGTAGAATGGTTTGTTGGTTATGTGAAGCTTCATGTTGTGGAGACTGCTGGATGGAGGATCTCCATCATCCTCACCCTACCCACACAGATTGATTCTGAAAATCACATGTATGTTGGGACTTTGGACTGAGCCAAGTCACAGTAAAACTCTGTAATGATTCTTGCAACACATTAAAACTCCATTATTTTCCTGGCAACAATATTTAAAGACATAATTTTAAACTGAAGAATTATCCTTCTCCACATTATGCACATGAATATGTGTCTAGCTAATACTGAAAAGACAGAGCAGCCATCTTTTTGGAGTGCTGTCTGCTAATCAGTCTTGTAGAATTGGCTGGCTGCCCTTGGACCTGAAAAGAATTCCTGTTTGCCTTTATGTTGAGTTAAAGAGTCGGGCATTTGCCCCCAGTAATGGAGGCATTGCTACTTCTTGCTTGGCCATTGCACCACCAGATGTATCATATAAATATTCTAATGGATAGTGGTGGACTAGGAACATAGGAGATAATCTGATGCAGGCAGATGCTAGCAGTCAAGATTACTCAAGCTGTATTGAAATTTCCTTTGCACCTGGCACTGGAGGTGTTAGCCATGCCAGTTCAATCCCCCCAACACAGATGTTCTTGTTGTACCACTTCGTATGTATAACATTTAGGTTTCTGTTCAGCTTTGCCGTAGTACACATAAATACTGTAATCCAAAGACCACCCATTTATTAGTGCACCTGCATCTTCAACCAGATTTCTTTCATTCTTTTCGATGAATGTGCAACATTTTTTTAAATGAGACAGTCATAGGGTGAATAACCTTTTGTATATGTCAGATAGCTTAACAGAGTGATGATGATGATGATGATGATGATGATGTTGATGATAAAAATAATACCAGATCCAAAAAGAAACACAAAACAAAACAAAACAAAACAAAACAATGTTACTAAAACATGGAGATAAACTGAGCTTTGTTTAAGCAAATGATACATTATTAATTTCTGTTTTAAGCTTTTCTTTATTTTTATTGGTGAAGAAGATAGATTATATAAATAGATTATTTTTCTCAAAGCTGTAGTCTCATTTTTTTCTTCAGATGGGATTTTGATCGAACTTGCCTCTTAAGAAGCAGGTTTTCCTGTGTGTGAACCTCTGAAACCCCCATTTTAAATTAATAGGAGTGGAGCTTTGTGTAGCTGAAGACTGGATATGACCTCCTGAATATGGGATTAAAAAAAAAAAAAACCTTTGGAGGGAGAGAAGATCATTACTCTAGAGAATAGCCTTGTATAGTTGCTGTCCTACTGAAGTGGGGAAAGGGCATCAAAATGTTTTGATCTTGTTTTTATAGTTGCAAGCAGTGTCTGTATCTTTCCAAATACCTAATTTTGAAATATATTGCTTTATGAAAAGGAATTTCAGTGCTACTTAATTTTGGTTTGGGGGGAGATAGAACTGCCTTTCATTATTCATTTGAAACAAATAAATGTTTAAACATGAGCTACATTTTAAAAATTGATGAGTGGTGATGGTTTTTAAAGTTTTTTTTTTCATCAGTAGTAATAGTTTCCCAGGTTTATACTCATGTCCTGCTTGTTTTCCACTCTGCATATAGCCATGGTTGTATTCTGTTGGAGAGTTACACATGTGCCCCACAGGGAAAAGAGAACATGCTGTTATATCAGTATTACTCTGGTAATTTAGTAATCTGTTGTGTAAAATATATAGGCTACTAAGAAGCCAGCTAATCAAGGGATGGAGCAGAAAGAGAAGAGAATGCAAAAGAAAGAATGAAGAAGCAAAGAGGTAAATGGGGAAAAAAAAAAAAAACAACAACTAGCCATATCCAGATGGCTGTGAATGTCCTTTTGTTTATTTCTGACAATTCTTGGAGCACTAGAGTAGGACTGAGCAAACATTAGCAGTGAATTCAGAGAGTTTGTAGAGAATGTAGTTAGCTGCTGACACTACCTACTACCCCTGTATTGCAAAGCTAAATGCGTAAGGATAGAATGCAGAAAAATGAAGAAAGAAACAAATAGAAGCCAGGTAGTCCATATATATATAATATATTCTATATAGTACATATAATATATATATTCTATATATATAATTCTATATAAATACCCAGAATATTTAGAAGATATTCTAAAATTAATGCAACTATTTGAACTCTTCACTTTGAGAACTGTTTTTTTTTTAATTTTATTTATTTATTTGACAGAGAGAAGGATGAGCACAAGTAGAGGGAACAGTAGAGGGAGGAGAGAAGCAGGGTCTCCGCGGAGCAGGGAGCCTGTTGCGGGGCTCGATCCCCGGACCCTGAGATCATGACCTGAACCAGAGGCAGATACTTAACTGTCAGAGCCACACAGGAGTCCCTTCATTTTGAACTCTTGTGTTCAGTACAGAAATACTAGCATTTGTGTACACACAGGCACAAAGAAATATTAATCCATAACTTAGGAGGAAGAGGAAAGGAGAAAATTTATAAAGAGGGAGAAATTGGGGCTGTCAGCAATTCCTGGCAACCAAAAAAATAGGTGAGAGCTATTTGAAATAGCACTTGAATTCCCGTTAATTATTCCTGCCTCCTACTTAGAATGTGAGGGTTAGATCAAATATGCTTCTTCATCTTAGACTAGTCTATGTTTTCTTCAAGTTTTCAAGGCTTTCTAATACTGAACTCCCATCACAGTTCAAGAATCCAGAACACCAGTACTCACTACTCCTGTTTCATCCTTGGAATACTTTTCTAGTTCAACATAATGTCATTATCATTTATGACATTAGCAAGAAACTATTGAGTGCCTGTCCTGTACCAAGCACAGTACTAAGAATTTTGAAAATATTCTCACTAGGTTATTTTTTATTTCATTTTATAGGCAAAGGGACAGGTGCTTGCAAAGATTAAATATTTTTTCAAGATCACACAATTAACAACTTAAGGAGTAACAATCTGTACCCAGACTCCTATTATAAAGCTGGCATATTTAATCACTACAACATTTTACAGAGAAGAATATAGAGTAGAACTTTACAAAATATTGTAGAAGTATTCAAGGGTCACATGAGAAATTGTATTAATAAGCCATATTAAGTTTTGAGGTTGTTAATTTTAAAAAATCTATTTTACTTTGAGGATATAACATTGGAATCCATTTCTTCCTTTTGTTCCACATTTATGCCCTCACCCTCGCTGTGTTCATGTCCTAGTTCCCAAGTACAATAAGGGAGTGGAACTAAAAAGTTTGCCATTTCAGGATAAATATCATAGTTTTACTTTGACACAGATATCAGCCAGAGTTTCTAGTTGCAAATAACAGAATCATGCCTTGCTTGTGTAAGAAAAAAAAGAAGTGTATATAATATTAGTAGCCCCATAGTCTCTTCAGGGGACAGAGGATCAGGCTTAAAAGCCACTCAGCCAGAAACCACACGCAAAGTAATCACCTGACTTAAAGTTCCAAAGGGAACTTTACTGTCACTGCTTCTGTGCAGGAGTATAACACTTTAACACAGAGATATTAGAGACAGGATACTACCCCTGGGACTTCTGACACTGTTCCTTCAGAGAACAGAATATCACCATGCCATCCTGGCCAGAATCATTTCTTCCTGACACCTCCTCCTTCAAGCCACTGATTACCAAACTAAAGTCTCACATCGATGCACCTGATTGGTAAAGTGTAGTCACATGCCGGTGGATCACAATCTAATGGGTCACCTTCTGATGGGTCACCTTCTGATGGGTCACATACTGATGTGTCAGACACTGATGAATCACATGCTGACCCCAAAGGAGGCAGAGGGAGTGAGCTTCTGCCTTCTACTGAAGCAGAATCTATATTCTTGAAACATAGGGAGGTTGCTTAAAAAGTATTGGGCAAAACTTGCAAGGACATAGAGCTGGAGAGTATTATGCTAAGCAAAATAAGTCCATCAGAGAAAGACAAATACCATATGATTTCATTCATATGTGGAACTTAAGAAACAAAACAAAGGAGCAAAGGGGAAAAAAGGAGAGAGAGGCAAACCAAGAAACAGACTCAACTATAGAGAACAAACTGGTTACCAAGGGGGAGGTGGGGAGGGAGAGTATGGGGGAAACAGGTGATGGGGATTAAGGAGTGCACTTGTTTTGATGAGCACCAGGTGATGTAGGGAAGTGTTGAATCACTACATTGTACACCTGAAACTAATATTACACTGTATGTTAACTGGAATTTAAAAAAAAAAAACCCACTCCTAATAAAGCAAAAGACAAATGTCTTCAACACCTAATAAGAGAAACAATATAATAAGAGAAAAGGTTAATTAAAAGTTATTTTCAACATCTAAAATCAATGCACAGAAATCCATTGCATTTCTATACACTAACAACAAGACAAAAGAAAGAGAAATTAAGGAGTTGATCCCATTTATGATTGCACCCCAAACCATAAGATACCTAGGAATAAATCTAACCAAAGAGGCAAAGAATCTGTACGCAGAAAACTATAGAATGCTCATGAAAGAAATTGAGGAAGACACAAAGAAATGGAAAAACGTTCCATGCTATGGATTGGAAAAACAAATATTGTGAAGATGTCAATACTACCTAGAGCAATCTACACATTTAATGCAATCCCTATCAACTTTTTTCAAAGAAATGGAACAAATAATCCTAAAATTTGTATGCAACCAGAAAAGACCCCGAATAGTCAGAGGAATGTTGAAGAAGAAAAGCAAAGCCGGTGGCATCACAATTCCGGACTTCAAGCTCTATTACAAAGCTGCCATCATCAAGACAGTATGGTACCAGCACAAAAACAGACACATAGATCAGTGGAACAGAATAGAGAGCCCAGAAATGGACCCTCAACTCTATGGTCAACTAATCTTCGACAAAGCAGGAAAGAATGTCCCATGGAAAAAAGACAGTCTCTTCAACAAATGGTGTTGGGAAAATTGGACAACCATATGCAGAGGAATGAAACTGGACCATTTCCTTACACCACACACAAAAATAGACTCAAAATGGATGAAAGACCTAAATGTGAGACAGGAATCCATCAAAATCCTTGAGGAGAACATAGACAGCAACCTCTTCGACCTCGGCCTCATCATCTTCTTCCTAGAAACATCTCCAAAGGGCAAGGGAAGCAAGGGCAAAAATGAACTATTGGGACTTCATCAAGATAAAAAACTTTTGCACACCAAAGGAAACAGCAAACCAAAAGACAACCAACAGAATGGGAGAAGATATTTGCAAATGACATATCAGATAAAGGGCTAGTATCTAAAATCTATAAAGAACTTATCAAACTCAACACCCAGAGAACAAATAATCCAATCAAGAAATGAGCAGAAGACATGAACAGACATTTCTGCAAAGAAGACATCCGCATGGCCAACAGACACATGAAAAAGTGCTCAACATCAGTTGGCATCAGGGAAATCCAAATCAAAACCTCAATGAGATACCACCTCATGCCAGTCAGAATGGCTAAAATTAACAAACCAGGAAACGACAGATGTTGGCAAGGATGTGGAGAAGGGGGAGCCCTCCTACACTGTTGGTGGGAATGCAAGCTGGTGCAGCCACTCTGGAGGTTCCTCAAAGAGTTAAAAATAGAGCTACTCTGTGACCCAGCAATTGCACTCCTGGGTATTTACCCCAAAGATACAAATGTAGTGATCCAAAGGGGCACATGTACCCCAATGTTTATAGCAGCAATGACCACAATAGCTGAACTATGGAAAGAGCCTAGATGTCCATCAACAGATGAATGGATAAAGAAGATGTGGGGTGTGTGTGTGTGTGTGTGTGTATACACATGATGTGGTCTATATATATGCACAATGGAATATTATGCAGCCACCAAAAAAATGAAATCCTACCATTTGCAATGATGTGGATGGAACTAGAGGGTATTATGCTAAGCGAAATAAGTCAATCAGAGAAAGACAAGTATCATATGATCTCACTGATATGAGGAATTTGAGAAACAAGACAGAAGATCATAGGGGAAGAGAGGGAAAAATGAAACAAGACAAAACCAGAGAGGGAGACAAACCATAAGAGACTCTTAATCTCAGGAAACAAACTGAGGCTTGCTGGAGTGGAGGGGGGTGGGAGGGATGGGGTGGCTGGGTGATGGACACTGGGGAGGGTATGTGCTATGGTGAGCGCTGTGAATTGTGTAAGACTGATGAATCACAGACCTGTACCCCTGAAACAAATAATACATCATATGTTAATTAAAATTTTTTAAAAATTTTTAAAAAATTAAATTTATTTGCAACATCTATACCCTTCATCTCATTTTTACCCCAATATTCATGTTATCTGTATCATCTTTCTCTTAATTAATATTTGCTAGTAACTTATATACATTGTACTTTTATTGCTATTTGCTAGTAACTTACAAACATTGTACTTTAGTACTATTGTTCTACCTAATAAAATTTATCAGAGATCCTCTTCACTCCCCTCCTACAAATACAGTTGAATCATTAAATTTTATTCAATATAAGGTTTGCTTATATCTTAGAGTTTGCCAAGCTTTAGCATATATCATATTATTTGATCTTTGTGATAATCCAATGAGGCAAACAGAATATATGACATTCTTTTCACTTCGCAGATAAAGAAACTAGATTTTGGAGAGATCATAAGATTTCTCAACACCAAAAATCTGATTATGTTCTCCACTGCATGCAGTATTTCAGTGGGAGGCCAACAGCCCTTCACCTAAGTCTAAACTCTTTAACATGGTTTTTAAAATTATGTATTTGTGCATCTGCTTACTCTTTGACCCTGCCTGCCCTTTTCTTCATACCCCATGAAATTCTGTGCTGCAGCCAAGTTGAAAAATTTCTAGGTCATTTTAAGCATCAGGATTTATCTCACCTTTCATGGTTCCTTTGCACATACTATTCTCCTACCTGCAACCACCGTCACCTACCTGTTCACCTGGCTGAGACTCATTCTTTAGGTTGTTGCTGACACGTTGCTGTTGTTATCAGCAAAAAAAGGAGGAAACTTTTGGAGGTGATAGGTATGTTTATGGCATAGATTGTGGTGATGGTTCCATGGGGATATACTAATCTCCGAACTCATCAAATTATGTATATTAAACATATGCAGCTTTTTGTATGGCAATCATACCTCGGTAAAGGTGTTTAAAAAAAAAGAAAAATTTGACAGATTAAAAAAAGTCAGCAACAACTTAAAATTTTGCGACACGGTATAGTATAAGTCAAACAATTCTGTGGATCAGATTCAGCCATCTGGCCAACAATTGATGACTTTTTCTCCCTGAAGAGATGATATGAGATTCCAAAGAAAGAGAAAGAATTTAGGGGTCAAGAAAGAGAGAAGAGAGGTTCTGCTGGGCCAGGCAGAGGGAAAGGGTTACAGTGATGGATCCCAAGAACAGTGTAGAACCACAAATGGCTCCCTGGAATAGTCCCAAGGACAGTGTATGACATCCTCAAATGGAAGAGCTGGGAAGGTATCGTCCATCTCCAGTGGAAGAGCTGGGAGGCAGCCCTAAGACAAGTTTTGGCAAGTTTCCCTCAGTCCCACAGGTGCATCAGAAGGCCAGCTTATATAATAGGAATATTAGTGGCAATATAACACACTAAGAATGAGAGGCTGTTTTCAAATTTTCCTGGCTATTTTTCAAACTTCAGAGAGCTAATTGGCCTTTAAAATATCTGAGATAGAATTTACTGGTAAAATAGAGTAATGGGAACGTGGAGGCAGAATTAAGTTGATTAGCAGGAAATTAAAATTATGATATTTTTGTTGAACACCTAATGTTGTGAATATGCACACACATATACACATATGATAAAAGCTTATTCAAGTGCTTAAAGTTTTTCCAAATAAAGATTTCCCAATTTCAAAGAATTACATGCACATAACTACCAGAGATAAAAAACGGAAACAATTCATAGTAATACATTTCTTTTTCTCCTTGATTTAATCCACCTGAGCATATGTTCCCCTCCCATACCCATGACCCTACTATTAACATCCTTTTTCTGTACAGAAAATAATTGCTGCCCTAATGGTATAACATCGGTCTTGGCTGTTTCATAATGTTCCAGAAACACTCTAAACTTCCTTTTAGCCAGTTGACTGAGAACTTGAACCTTTTAGTTCTCGTGGGCAAAGAGCCAATGAAGATTTTTATGAAACAATTTAAGTCATGTTAACTCCTCACCAAATCATAAACCTTGTATTTTCTCAGCAGGTTTATATTTCCCAATTTAAAATCTCTGTGGAAAGTCGGTCTTATGTAATGGATTGAAGTATGGTCAATCAAAGACCTCTGGCTAATCATTGTCCTCGTTCATATTTATCTAGATAGACACACATACAGACACACTTGGAAGGTTCAGGTCACCAATGTTACTTGTAGAACTGTGTAGAAGAGCTGCAGTAAATCAGAATAGTTGAAACTTTGGGTCATGTCAGAGTTGAACATGGATGGGTATGTTAAGCCTCAGTATACACGTTTCCATGTGTTACAATTTCTCCTACTCTAATAAAACATGTTGAAATTTGTGAACAAGGTCACTTCCTTGTTTTAAAGCATGTGGTTTAATATGATGTATATCAATGATTTCTATAAATGTGACTTAACTGAAAAAACATTAATGGATAATATTTTTAAGTACAATTCCATCAACTCATTTTCCCCCTGCTTAGGAATAGCCTTGTCAGTTAGTGTGATTTCTAGTTTTGTATTTGCTCAGAGATGGCACTAGGGAGCTCAGTTAAAATGACGGAGGGATAAATATCCAGCATTTCCCCGGGGTAGGAGAGAATAAGGATGACACTTAAGTAACTTTTACCAGTGTTATTTGACAGGAAGCTTCAAATTGTCTAAATAATTCAGATTGACAATTGACACTTCAAGTTATTCTTTGTCTCACACCTACTGAAGTAGGTGAAGACTGAACATTCTTCCAATGGTCACTAAAATATACCTCCTGGGAACATAAAAGAAGCTTTAGGAAGCACTTTGATCTCATTTATCCCATGGAAAGAAATCTCTTCACATTTCCTATAGCCTCATGATATTTGCCAGGGCCTCAGTGTAAGTGAATGCAAAGGACATGCTCTGTAAAATTTAGGGAGATGCCATTCATATCACTAGAATGTGAATTGTGGGACACGATCTGGACAACTGCATGCATTGGCCAGATCCTCTAGGATGACAAGCTTTTCTTTTTTTGCTCTGTCCTAGCTGGCTAATTCCTATTTAAATGCTTTAATGCTAAATATTCTGTCATATACATATGAATTTTCTCTGAATGTGGGTGAATCATTGCTACTTTTGAAATGTATACATTATCAGGAGAGAGGAGTATAAGAATGAGGCAAAATCAAAAAATATACGTCCATCTCTAAGAGCTTTTGATGATTTGGGACACTATTATATGCTCCTCGCTTCAATTCGTTATTGACTAATCCAGTTATCACCATAGGGGAAGATCTTATGATTGTTTTTGTGTATGTCCTTTAACATGGGTGCAGAAAAACTTCAGAGTATAAAAAGAATAAATGTTGGAATTTCGGGGGGGGGCTACTGTTCTTTTTGATACTAATCCCCAAGCAGAGATTATTCGCACATCTGTTGATTTTTTTTCACGTTGCACACATTTGCACCTTTTTTTTTAATGTTGACTGAATCACTTAATTGTAGAGGAGCGTTCATTTTAATGTAAATTTTACAGTATTACATGAGTGAATGTATGAAAATAGCTTGGAACAGTTTAAATTGGGCAGAATTCTGCTTTGATCATAATGTGCCTCTTCAGCATTAAAATAAACTTGCAACATATGCTGAAAAACGTGTAATAAGTAAGTGCCTCTTGCATGGTGACTTATCTGGAAAAAATAATTCATCAAGTTAATAGAATTCCAAATCCATAAAATACTTCTAACAACTAAGAATGTGATGATCTGATTAGCATCTTATGACAATAGGTAACCTGCAATACAGGTTAAATAATCAGAAATATCTGATTTAAAGAATTTTTAAATATTAAAATGCTATCAAATTGTAATTATTTTTGAAAATATTTGAAAATAAAACATTTAGTAGTTACATAATACTTTATTGTTACAGATGTAATCCTAACTTCTTTACTCTATTGTGCAGATAACAAAGAATGAGGCAAATTGATGTCAATTTTTACAGCAACCAGTAAAAATGAAATTATCAACATTCTTGCATCAGGATGAGAATAGAGAATGATTAATAATGACAAAGGAGTTTCCAACAAAGAGAATGGCTAGATAAAAAGTTTTGCCTTTAAAATTTGCCATGATGAGATATTATTAATTAATGGCAGTTGTCCAAAGAATCTTCCATTATTATCCTTGCGAGGCAGGGAGGGATTGTGATATCATGATCAGAACTGTAGACACTTACTGAATAACTCTGGACAAATAATTTATCTTCTCTGACTTCTTTTCCCCATCTGTAAAATTATATCAATAAGAAATGCTTTTTGGTTGCAAGTTTAAAAAATAAAACAGATCTAACAATGGCTTAAGCACAGTTCTTAAGACTACAAGTATAGTAAGTCATGAAAAGAAAAAAAAAAAAAACGGAAACTAAATAGAGCCAGATTAGTATAAGAAATCATTCCATATAAAAGATAATCCCTCCATGTTTACGTTTAATCAAAAGGAATACATTTGTCACTTCATGAAACTGTCTCTGAAGTCATGGGCCATTTCCCCCTCCAGCTAGTACTCGTTGTAAGAGAAATTCAAAGGTGAGTCTATCCTTTGGCAACGCTTAAAGAAGACTATCAGTAAAGCTTCAAGTGTACTTAATACAGTACATTATTACTAATTCAACATTTGCTTATTGATTGTCTGTTCTATGCCAGGATGTGCATTTGGAGATCTAAAAAACAAACCAACAACAAACTATAAAGTGACACAGTATATGATTCTTACCCTTAAAGATTTTAAATGAATTTGAAAATAGCATTCATACATACAGACATGTTTTCTCCAAGCAGTCCTCTCTGTAGATTTTCAGAGAGTTCTGTGCGAGTGTCCCACAGAGCTCGTGATATCAGCACATTCTAAATCAGACTCATCGTGTTTCCTACTTCCTCACTTGTCCTCCCTCAGTTCAGTACCACCATTTTCCCCATATTGATTGGTGGCATTGTCATCGGCTTGTCTCATAAGCCTGAATCTAGACATCATCATACCTTCTAACACTCCCCACCTCCCAGGTCCTGGTTACTGCCAATTCTGCCCCATAAACAACTCTCCCTCTTCTACACATGGCCTCAGCCTTACCTAACTCCTTGTCATCTCTCACCCGAATTATTTCAGTGCTTCTCTCGAAGTGATCACCTTGCTTCCTACCTTCATTTCCTTACAATCCAGATTCCACATGACTCCTTAGATGTCCTTTTTAAAATGCAATCTAATCACTTCTCTACTTCAGTAAGAAATCTTAACTGGCCCCCAGTCAACTACAAGGAGAATTCAAGCAACCTAGCAAGGTTTATAAGGCCCTTCATGACTGAGTCCTCATTATCTCATTTCTCACAACCCTTCTTTCCCTTGTTATTTATAAGCCAGAAAAATTGAGATTTTTATATAATTCACTGGACATATGTGATTTAAACATTGTTTTATTTTCATACATGTTTTTCATTTTGAGAGAGCTTTACTCACCCCAACATCAGATAACTACAATTGACTTTCAGTATCATCAATTCCAGGAAGACTTTCCCTAAACTCTTACTACCCCAACTTTCCCTACTCCCAGTCAACATCCATAGAGCTACACACTCCATTTTTCACAGTTTGTACTTTGAATATGTCTATTGTAGTATGAATTATACTAGAGTACATTTTTTTGCGGGTCAGTTAAGGATAATATGCTCTTTGAGAATAGGAACTGTAAGTTCATTCACACCCATCTCACTTACCTTCCACACTACCTGGCATATATTGATCTACCGAGCATCTATTTTGTACTCCATGGAACTGTGTTGTATGAAGTAAATGAATAGATGAACAATGGAAGTTATGTAATATTATGAAACAGTATGTATGATATAACAAAATAAATATGGAGATCAAATTTAAGCCAGGAAAATAAAAGTTCTTGCCAAAATCCCTAATCATGATGAAACAAATGAGATAATTGGAAATTTGTAATAGTTATTTCAAAATGGAGACTACTTTTGTGAGTGGTGTGGAGGAAAAACCAGACTTGGACTAAAATATTGATAATGATCAAGCAAAACAGTAAGGAGTCTCATGTAGACCATTAGACAATGAGATGACTGAAGTGCAAAGTGATTTGTGTCATTTTTTATCTGCTAGGTCTTACACTCTGGAGCCACACTTTGTGAATCTTTGATTCTGTGATCATTGCCTCCCTGTGTAAGTTGAGTGCCGAAAGGGTCATAATGTTATACTGTGTTTTTGTAATATTTAGCAGTGGGTTGATGACATAAGAGAAAACAATACGGAAGAGATGTTATTAACAGAGCCTTAAAGGACTGACAGAGTTTAAATAGGAGAGGACGAAAAAGTTTCCATACTTGAGGGCAGCAGAGTAGGGGCAATCAAGCCTACTTAAGGGAACAGAAAATAGTAGTTTGGACAAGGTCTGAGAATTTGCATGAAAGAGTATTGGAAATAAAGTTAAGATTAGGGGTAGCTGAATGCCAAGGTTCTTGCTCTTCCTCTTTAAGGAATATAAATCAATTAAAGGTGACAGTGAAGGAGAATGACATTACCGAAGTATATTGAGGACAATGAATCTGGCAGTATTTAGAACTGGAAGTCATGTCACTCAGGTGTTATGTAGCTGCAGGGGAGAGAAAACCAATTCAACTGGGTAAACAAAACTAGTCTGTCTTTATTTTATATGTTTAAATTTAAAGTGATTTTAAAAGAGACAAAGTGGATATATTTGCTCATGTAATGGAAAAATCCATGACTATGTTTGGAAATGGCTGAATCCAAGTGCTCAAACAATTTATAAACCAGAATGACTCCTCCCATGTGGTAGCAAGTTGCCCTCCAGAAGCTCCAGACTTATGCCCAGTTCTGAATGTACAGTAAATGAAAACCTCTCCTTTCTTTTTTTTTTTTAAAGATTTTATTTATTTATTCATGAGAGACAGAGGGAGAGAGAGAGAGAGAAGCAGGCTCCCAAGGAGCAGGGAGCCCGATGCGGGACTCGATCCCAGGACCCTGGGATCATGACCTGAGCCGAAGGCAGACACTTAACCATCCGAGCCACCCAGGCCCCCGAGAACCTCTCCTTTCTGATGATAGTATTAAGAGTCTCTGTTGAGGGGCGCCTGGGTGGCTCAGATGGTTAAGTGTCTGCCTTCGGCTCAGGTCATGATCCCAGGGTCCTGGGATCGAGTCCCGCATCGGGCTCCCTGCTCCTTGGGAGCCTGCTTCTCCCTCTGCTTCTCTCTCTCTCTCTCTCTCTCCCCACCTCTGTCGCTCATGAATAAATAAATAAAATCATTAAAAAAAAAAAAAAAAGACTGCAACATCCTTTTTTAAAAAAAAAAAAAAAAAGAGTCTCTGTTGAGGGCACCCGGGTGGCTCAGTTGGTTAGGCAATTGCCTTCGGCTCAGGTCGTGATCCTGGAGTCCTGGGATCGAGTCCCGCATCGGGCTCCCTGCTCGGCGGGGAGTCTGCTTCTCCCTCTGACCCTCCCCCCTCTCATGCTCTCTCTCTTACCTCATTCTCTCTCTCAAATAAATAAATAAAATCTTTAAAAAAAAAGTCTCTGTTGAGTCTTGCTTATCACTATATATATGAATATATATATATATTCGACACCAAGTCTAGCAATTGCTATATATGATTTTAGTATTTTTATTTTTGTTTTGACATTTCTATTGGTGCTATTTTTGAGATTATAATAAGGATGTGGTAAATAGCAAATGTCTTTTTTGGTAATATTGCTATCCAGAGTTCTAAGATACTGTATACTTTGTCCTCACTACCACTTTTATTTTGGAAATCATAAAGCAATGGCAGAGTAAAATAATTATATTAATAGCCTAATAAAGAACTTTATTACTGTGGGTTGCCACATGGTCCAGTTATAGTACAGCTTTGTTCTTCTTACCAATTCAATCCCACTGAATTTTGGTTCTACTATGTCTTGCACCTAGAACACCTGAGCAGCTTCTCTTCATCCCCATTCCTTGTGGAAATAAGAGCAGTCTGTGCCTTATTTCTGCCCATAGGTTCACAGTGGACCTAATCTTGTCCCAAGAAGCCTACAGAATGTTGACCTAGTTTCTCTATGCCCCTTCGAGTCTATGATGTAATTGCTCATTGCTTCACCCGGTGGAAATTGGGGTTCAGAAGACCGACATAAATGTTGTAGGTAATGAAGTCTTGGGTGTCTCACTCCAGAGATTTCTGTCTTGTGCCAGCCCACCCAAAACTGTGGAAAACTAACATGTTAGCTTTCAAGAAAGGTAAAATCTCAGGTGTTTCACCTCTTGACAATGATATACATTTCCCTAATGAAATCTTCTCTTCTCATTCATGTTCTCCCTAGACCCCTGCTTTCTAATTCTTTCTTACTGTTCTCATTTCCTGGCTTCAAAAATCTCTTCTTTTTTATTGATAATCCATGCAGAACAGATTCTTTTTACTTACAACTCAAATTAGCATTCTTTATGAATCTGTTTAGTCCCAAATGCTAGTTTCAATTATTTCTTGAGGAAAAAGGAAAGAACTGAATATCTGTAGAGTTGGGCTGTGAAAGTCTACTAATAATTCAGTTCTTTGACCCTATCCCCGTACACTTGGAGCCCAAAGATATAAATTTATCAGTACGAAATGAGTTCCTAGACTCCTTCTCCTTGCACGTTGGTTTGTTTCACACCTGGGGACCTTGATTAGGTGGCCTAAGTCAGAGACCAAGTTGTGTTTCCATTCATAGCATTTGCTCAGTAATACATACCTTTCCACTGGATCAATGCATACCTGTGAACTTGTTGAAGAGAAACCACTGGTAACATTCTTTGAAATGTGTATCTCAGCTATCCAACTGCTATTTGAGAAACAAGACCGTTCTAATAATATTTTTCCAATGAACTTGATACTCATTCTGCATTTTTACCTGACTGAAATTAAAAAAAAAAGGTTAATAGGAAGATTCTGCACAAGAGCTTTAAATTATGTGGCGAAAGTGGCGATCAGTCTAAACACATTAAAATTCTATTTTCTTTTACAAGTGTTTGCTGCAGATGACCCCCACTGATCTTAAATATATTTCTGTATCTGTAACTGAATAGAGGTTTTCCGTACAGCATGTTCTAATGGCACTCTGGCCTTTAGCCAACAAGGCACTGAATAAGGCTATTTTTAAAATACAGAAACTGGGAACAGCTGCAGCAATCAAATTTGATAAAAACAGAGAGGAACTTTGCTTTTTTTTTTTACGGTTTGTCCAAGTTTAGACTTCTTTCATAGAACTGCTTTTGTTCTGTTGTATGAAGGGCTACAAGACCAATACAGTGAAGCCCTTTTAAATAAATAACTTTTAAAAGAATACAACTAAATGGAATAATTTTTCTTTGTACCAAGAGTATCAATGCAAAAGTGTTTTAAACTATTTTAAAACGAATATATCTCTTATTAGAAGAGGTAGGAAAAGAATGAATTATATTAACAAAGTTTGGAACATAAAAGAGGTTTTGGCTTTCCCTACCCACAAAGCAACTCCTTGAAAGGGGAGATAAAGTCCTTAGTTTTTCAATGTTGAAAATCTGAAAGTTTGCATTTGAACTTCTCCTATGTATTCAAGTGTTGTTAGGGGCAAAGGTACTCTGAATGCTCCACTTCTACTTTTCACATAACTATTAGTCATGAATGTTGCTGTATTTTCTAAAAGTTGGATTAATATCAGTGCAGTTCTTTTACAAAGATAAAAGACATGCTTCTTAAAATGTAAAGGAAAACTTTCTCACAGAGACCTTTTGTACTTATCGGAATCCCTCAACGTGTCCATATACAAGGGCTTATTCTTTATTTTTTTAAAATTCAAGCTCTTTGGAAACTTGTCAGTACATGATTAATAAGATCATGAGGTGAATAGATACTGAAACTCTCCTAGACAGTAGTTGATTGCAAATTCTCTCTCCTAAGTGATTTCATGTGTTGAAAGGATTTCTTTGCTAACTTTGTAATTGACATGACAAAGGATATTGTATTTCTTACAAGTATTTACAAATGAGATTAATTTTAAAATCCCATCCAAATGAAACTGCTTAGGTCAACATTAATTCAATTTAGTAATCCAAGACATAATATCATTCTTTTTCTGTAGCCATAAGTTACAAAATAAGATGGTTATCTTATAAGGCAGAAGAAAATAAAAATAGAAGAATCTAGGCATACACTAAGCTGTACTAACTTGTCAACAGGTAGCCTCTTAGATATGATGGTCCATCTGTCTATAATCTATTTTAAGCTTGAAAAAATAAAAAAAACCAATTAAGCAGAATCTTCTCTGACTCGAATCATTCTTTATTAGAGGCACTGATGAGTGAGTCAAGAATGGCTCGTCTTTAAATGGTGAGGCAATGATCATATTAAGTGTGTTGTTAGAACTTGAGACCATGAGAGTCCCTGTCTCAGATCTGCGTTCATGTTCTGTTCTCATTTGAGAGGGGGTCCTCAGTCCTGCATAACAGCAAAACTCCTTAAACACACACACTGTTTTAACCAGCGACTGTGGCATTCCTGTTGTGCAGAGCCCTGAAGCCAGCAGGTTTTCAAGGATTCTCTGGCAGCACACCAGATTTCAGGAGATAATCCCATATTCTACCAATACCAAGAAGTTCCAAATGAAGGTTACTGGGATTTAATTTTATTTAGTCATGTGTAACGTCTTTTCTGAGGACGTACTGCCAAGAGAGTAAGAGGTCCTTCTGAGCCGCCAGGTTTTATGCAAATGGTGGGAAAAAGCACAGTAACCCCAATATAATGGAATCTTTCAATCTCTTGCTCAGAGTACAATACTTATATGTAACCAGGATAAATTAGACATAAAACTCAGCTCTGTTATACAATAAATAACTATGCTTCATTGCTATATTTTGTCCTTATTTTAATTTTCAGCATTAGGTTTATAAGTGAGGTCAAATGCATTACCATGTTCCTAAAATTTTATTGTTTTTCACAAGTGTTTTTTTTAATTTTTTATTGTTATGTTAATCACCTTATATTACATCATTAGTTTTTGATGCACAAGTGTTTTTCATACTCCATTGAAACTAAAATAAAGGACAGTGAAACATGCCATAATATTTTATAATATATGTCAGGAAAATAACGTTTTCATAGTGCTTCTGGAAATTGAATGTAAAGACTACATAGTCATATGTAAAATCATATTGGCACCGCCTTCTAAATAAATTGAGTTTGAATTGGGGTGGTTTCTTTTTTAATTGTTGGAACTGTTTAATTCTTAGAAGAACGGCAGTTTGTCATCTCCCTGGTGACTTCACCCTCTTAGCAGGCATCAGTGTTGGGGTGCAGGATGCCCCTCCAGAAGCTATTCAGAATTTGCTGACATCAGCCATCATTCATGAGCGCTTGCTTTGTTTAGTGATGGTGCTAATATGAGGAGACACATGAAGTAGTTTGGTTTATGGAAGAGGGCAGCAGAGGCATGGTGCTGTGAAAACATCCCCCCACACACTAATGGCTCATTCACACAGAAAACAAGCAACAGCCTTCAGGCCCTCCACAAAGCTTAACGAGAACAAACTGACTCAAGAACCCAGAAGGAGCAGTGTTCAGAATCACTGCTAGTTTGTGCTCGCAAACGCTCTGCTTACGTTTACTCATGATACACATTGTCAGGTGCAGCAATAGATTGCTATGGGAAGTCTTTAAGCTGATTCTCTATGAGCCTTGTGAATGAAATGCTTACGATTTCTTGGGTTGTGTGCCCTGGGGTGAAGATCACTTTTCAAGTATGCCATGTAACAAAATGATTTGCAGGCCCTGAATCACTTTGGTCCCAATAAGGGAAAATTGTTGACAGTATGCCACACTGTGATTTCTGGTCTTTACTTTTTTTGGATCCATTTAGGAAAGTTCAGAATTTTAGAATGAAAATACATAAAGTTATAGTCAGCTCTGGCTGGTTGTTTTCAAAAACCAGATGGCTTTAAAAGAGATGATCAAATCCATTCTTTAAAAGTCATTTTTAAAAGCAGGCATGTGGTTCTACTATATATATATATAATTTCTGTATGTGTACCTTAACCCCTTATTTTCAGAGTTTTTAAAGGGAATGGGGTATTTCATACAGCTAGATTTTCCAAAAACTCTAGTTAATCCATTTATATACCAGACTGTAATTTTCTAAGTTTTTTTCATTTTAACCATTTTGGATGGAAATTATTCCAAAAAGCATTTTGCATTTCATAGCCCTCTTATAAGATTCTTCAGAGTATAACTCACACATGACCTGGAACAGTCATTGTGAATGAGAGTTTTATACTGTATTTAATTTAGTGACAACATCTGAAACAATTTACTGGTAGGATTATTGATGGTACTATTCATTTTGTTTTCTCTCTCCCATCACTGATAACATTTAATGGTTAGTTCTTACTACTGTCAGCAAGTACAGTAACATGGAATTTGGAGTCACGTATACCTAGTTCAAAAACCAGATTTGTAAAGACTTGGACAAGTAACATAGATTTCTCATCAATAAAATGAAGAGAATAATATCAGCTTCTAAGGATTGTTGGGAGTCTTAAATGAAAAAATGCATGTAAATTCCTAAGGAGAGCCTGCCCATAGTGGGCATAGAGTATATATATATTAACTCTCCCCATTTCCTTGATAGACCTATAATTGCATGGGTTATCACCTTAGGTGCTGAAAGTCTTCTTTAATGCTTACATACTGTGATGTGAAATGAAGTCCATATTAATAAACTGTTGCTTTAGTTCTCTCTAATCACCCCCTTTTCTTCTTTGCATTTTCTAATTTATGGAGGTCAGGGAAAACAGCCATGTATGCATGTGAGGAGCCATCTAAATAATTGATGGGACAATAGATGGACATATTAAGGAAAAATCCTCAAAGCATTCACTTAGGTGAATGGATTTCATATATACATTGGCTTTTAAAAAGTTTATTCTGGAATCTTCAGGCATGTCTCATATAGATGCTAGATAAATGAAGCATCACTAGAAAGCATACAATCTATTCACACTCAGGAGGTACAACTCCATAGATATCCTGGACTCGCCCTGGCCAAATAAGGACTTAATAGATGTTGATATAATTAGCAGTTTATGGTGATTACAAAATGTCCCTGTTGAGTCCCTGAGTGTACCCCAGGACATGGCCTCCCACCACATTACAGCATGTGGCTGGATACCATGTAGAAAGGAGTATGCCCTGCCCTGCCCCCCCTTCCCCTCACTTCAGTACACATTATATTCTACGAAATGCTAAAATGCTACAACCCACATTCAGTCTGTGTTTGTAATGCATCCTCTTCTGTTCCTTCACATATGGCAGTCTGAAACAATTACATAATGAGACATACTATCAGGGCATAACTGTCAAAAATGAAGAGACGGAGCTGTGAATAAATATTACCCACTTATTAGCTGTGCTGCTCCTGTGTCCTCGAATCTATACCTCACCCCTTACTTTCAGGTTTTACATTCATACCCTCTGATTGCCTGTGTAACAAAATGATACAGTACTAACAATGTTTAGAAAATGATTTATAAAATCAAAGGCAAATTAAATTTTTAAGTAGTGTTTCTTATCATATTTGTGCTGTAGTCTGGTGAAATCTACTAACTCTTCAGAGCATGTTTTAAAATTCATAAAAATAAAATATATAGGGTAACGAAGGACACCAATTATATTGAAATACTGTTGAAGAGTCACTGACCCTGTGTTAAAAATGTTGCCCTAATATGACTCAATTTAGGTTATTTCATTAAGTTTCTTCCCTCTGAAGTACCTGTTCTGGACTTTCTATTTTAAATATGAAAATATCAAATTTGGCAGATTCTCTCGCCTCTATTACCCTTATAGAACTATTTGGAAAGACATGTTAACTCTTTCAAAAATGTACTGTTTTTCCCCTGAACAAAAGCAATCTCTTCCTCAGGATAGATGCACCCTTCTGATTACCAGGATGTCAGGAGGTCTCAATACTCTGTACTCTCACAGGTGGAGCTAATACTGACCTGAATCTACACGTCTGGTCACAATTTGTGCATTCCTGTGTATTACTATTATTTTTTTTCCTTCACATTCAAAAAGTCCGATCTGGATGCAATGACTGCACATAATGTTGAACATTAAGCTGCTCATTTATTTTATAATAAAGTTATTTGGAAACTTCAGTACTTCATGATTAACAACACATTTTCTGATGAGGAACTTCACAGTATACAAAGGTGGTGAGATTCTATGGTTGAGAACAACTGTTTTACTCAAGGATATATCCACTGATGAAGGAAGGATGTTATGCCTTTCAGGTCACTATGACGCCATTTTGCATTTATAGTGACAGTACTAAAGTGAAAATTTCAATGGCCTAATTAATTGTTTCTCTTAAGCAGAGGTTGGCACTTTTCTCTAAAGGTCCAGATAGTGTATGTCTTAGGCTCTGTGGGCTATATGGGCTTTGTTGCAACCACTCCACCATTGTAGTATGAAAGCAGACATAGACAAAACGAATGAAAGAGTGTGGCTGTGCTCCCATCAAAACGAAACTATGAACACTAAAATTCAATTTTATAGAAACTTCAGATGTTACAGTCTATTGTTCTTTTTAAATTCTTTCCACTTTGTAAATGTGTAAAAACCACTCTTAACTAGCAACCCATACAAAAACAAGCAGCCAGCCAGACTTGGTCCGTGGGCTGTAGTTTGCTGCTTCAATTCTTATGTGTGAAATCTGTAGCCAGGTAGCAAACCAATTAAGCAGGTTCTTTGGATTGGTTTTGACATCCCAGTGGGACCTGCATGTAAAATAATTTTAGCTAGAATATGAAGTGAGAAAGTCTTTGATGTTTTTAGATGATACTACATATAGAAACAAAATTCGAAATTATATAGATGGAAACTATCTTTGTCTGAAATCAATCAAGATCCAGCTCTCAGAGACAATATGTAAGAAGCCTCAATTTTACATAGACAGTGCAGACTATTAAAAAATGTTGAAATGTTATGGAAGCAAATTTGTGCAGCACAAATTTAGGGTTTCTTTTTAATTTTTTTTTCTGAACACCTAATTAAAAGCATATGGTATTAATTTACCTTTACTGGAGTTAGTAAATATTCCACTATTTCTATGCAGTTCTTTGTGTTATCAAGAACATGAAGATTTGAAAGCCTGTCTTCTAAATCTGTAAGAAATATCTTCATTACTGATTATTAATGGTAGAGATTGATTTTCAGGGCATTTTTTGCAGGGAGAAAAACAAAGACAAATTAAAAGAAAGAAAAAAATCAGAAGGAGGGTGGTAGACAGCAGCAATATGGTGTGGGTATAGACAATCCCTGTGATTCACGGAAAAGTTAGGGCTCACAGATTAACTGTCATGAGAAAGTGTTTTATTTCTTGTAGAATTGTTCCCATCAACCAGATCATTACAAGATTAGCACAAAATTCCTATTTAGGAATCAGGGAGTTGCAAAATATGTAATACTTCATGTGAACTTCAATGTTGTTGTTGTTGTTGTTTTATAAATATCACCAGACACACATCTGGGGTTTTAGTGCTTGCCACAGTGTAGTTTTCTGGTTGACATATATCTAAGAAATGCGTATATTAACACCCAGGCTATAGAGCCAAGTACATTTTCGTGCGGGCTACAGCTGAAAGAATATGTTTCCATTCCTTGTCCATCTGTTCTTGGCAACATAAATTTAAACTAGAAACACAGAATAAGTTTCATGAGAAATAAGTCTAAATAGGGTTTAGAACAGCAAGGTGAATGCTCTAAGTTATTATGACTTGTTAACATTTGATTTTGTAGCTAGAATATTGTGTTGAGAAATCTCATGCTTCAAGTTTAAAAAAAATAATAATTGTTTTTTTTTTTATCAGTTCATCTAAAAAAAGACAATGGCTTGGTCACACTTTCAGCTTTAAGGGCTTGTATTAGCCAATGATCATGAGCCTAACAAACTTTGAGATTTCAGAATGCTTATTTGCCATATACTTGAACTACACTAAAAATGTGTCTTCTAAATTTGTGAGCTCCATGCTAAAATGGATTCATTAGTGGGGAATGAAGGTTTTCCATACAAAATGGAGCCCATATAAAACACACTTGTTTTTCTGCAAGTCCAGCCTCAGCTATGACCAGCTATTATGTTATTATCTTGTAAAATCATCATGCCCTCCCGCTCTGTGCTAAAATCACCAGGTTTTTCTGCTACTAAAATAATATTAAGCTGTTTATTTGCATTTGAGAATACATGGGAATACATGAGAATACTAAAATATAAAAGGGCCATATAGATGAACCTAGAATTTTGCCTCTCTCTCAAGGGTCCACGTACTCTGAGCTAAATAGGTAAGCTGTATAGGGGCTTTGTTTTAGGGCTGGGCTCTGTGGGATTCCTCTGATGTGAGTGCAACCTCTACCTCTGGCTGAGCAGAAGTCTTCAGGTTGGGAAGGGACCTTGAAGCTCACCCAATCCAGGCTCTTTCTCTATATTAGAAGCATTTATATAATTTTTACATCTCTTTTTCTTCTATGGTTGATTTATCAAATATAACATAGCGGTTATGCGTCTAAGTCACTGGGTTCAAATTTTGGCTCTGTGACTTCCTAGGTATGTTAATATGAATAAATTAGTTAACTTCTCTAGTGTTCAGTTTCCCTGTCTATAAAAGGGAATGATCAATTTACCTTCAATTGGTTTTAAAGGGAAGCAAATGAGGTAATAAAGTGATTAGTCCAGTGACAGGCACTACTTAGTAAACATTCATCAAGCAAAAGCTACTACTATTAGCCTCTTTCTACTGCCCTCTGTTAGAAAAAATAATTGCACTGTGCTAATTTTCTAGGTTTGTTCCCAAATAGTATTTTAGTAACATACTTCTTATCATCAGAAAAACATTTCAAGAAACTAATACTGTTTCTTGAACTTCTGCACAAAGTTACCTATGACTATGGACAAGTCACCTGATGATTTAGAGACTCAATCTTCTTACCTCTAAAATGAGAAACTGTAATTCCATGAGCGCTAGGGTCTTTTGTTCAAGTAATTTAACAAAATCATGTTTGACAGCATATCCTCATACTTTATTTATAGTGTTGAAGTGTGTATTTGCTGCCAAATGTATAAACGTTCCATATATACATGTGGAATAACATTAGGTTTGTTGATGTTAAAAACTACTGGTATATTTTTTGGCATTATTTGGCTCCGAATTCATTCTTCCTATTTTGTTTTAGATCAAGTTGACAGCAGATCTTTTCCCACAGCACTGCGAGGTTTAGTTAAACTGAGAGCTTTAGACGTAGGCCATCTTTCAGAATCCAAGACAAGCTTTCTTTGTCAAGTGGCTTTCATTTTTCATCTTCATAATATCTAATGGCATTAAATTATGCACATATGGATCTCCACTGTAACTGACAAGGCTTCTGTTTTCTTTCAGATCTAAGTGATCAGCTGCTGGAGGTGGTTGGCTTGGAAGGAGCCATGGAGATGGGACAAATCTACACAGGACTGAAAAGTGCTGGGCGGCGGCTGGCGCAGTGTTCTTCTGTGGTCGTCAGGTAGTTGTTTCTTTATAATTGAGAAAGGGGGTTGACATGGTATAAGTACAACCTAATTAAAAGTATGCAGGGCTCAGATAACAACATTGGTCTAATTTGTGCCTCAAATTATCAGTAACTAATACTGATATATTTCCACATAATGGAAATTGGCAGATTTTACAAAGTTTTGGTTAGCTATTACTTATCAGGTTGATTGAAATTTGATGTTCTCTTGTTCAGACCCTGGATACAATTCTAACATACAAACTTCATCCCCTTTCAAATGGTTCCCACACAGTTTAGTTTCCTGAAGCATGAAAGTATCTACTGGGTATATTGCCCAATGAAAACACTGTTGAGGCACCGTTAACTTCTTTCATGGACTAAAGTACACCGTTGTTTCTATAAAATTAAGTAATTACTTTATTGTAAAGTCAGATTTTTTTATGTGTATTAAATTTAAACCTTTTTAAGAAACATTTTTCCAGAATTTTACCTTTAGGGAAAAAAAGTCTACTTTGACCGTACAGTGAAACCGTGGGTGATAGCACAGTTATAGTTGGTGTTATTTGTGTGAAAATGTTAATACTGGAAAATCTGAGACATCAAACACCTTTCCTTCAGGTTTGCTGTGTAGGTTTTGATGAAACCAAGGGGGCTTTTTTGGCTATAGGAATTCTGATTATATCATTAAACATAACCCCCCCAAAATAAATAAAAATAAAAATAATAAAAAATTTGAAAACACCATAAGCCCTACATTTTTCTTTTGACATCTATAATTTTTTCATATCATCACATTTACCAGGAAGCTCTTAATATTCCTGTGACCAAGGTACCTTTCAGGTACTTATTAATAGTCAAGAATTGAAGTCCCTTTCAGAAGAGATCAATTTAAGGCCAGCTCTTACCATATTTGCATTCCCTGGTCTCATCATCTTACATCTTACATATAGTCTGTTGTGTAAAATATTTCAGTGTTATACTTAAAATGAAATATTTTCCCCCAGGACTAGCAAGTCTCTGCCAATGCAGATCGACGGGGAACCATGGATGCAGACCCCATGCACAGTGAGTACAGAGTAGTTGAAAGGCTATGTTGCTTCATTTTTGCTTTCCAGATACCATGTACTTGTATAACTAATCACATACCCTAAATAAATAACCACAATATCTAAGCTTTTGATCTATCACCAAGTACCTTTTTCTTTTTATTATTGTTGTGACAGAGCTATTGCATTCAGGTTTGGGGCATTATATGCCCTTGGCAATGATTTAACTTTTGAATGTTTGTGTTAGTCTAAGCTTTTAGATACCATAGATCAGTTATAAACTCTGGGACTAAACGAAATTAATGAAACTTTAAAAATCTTTCTTGTACTTGTTTCAGAACACCTTATGAGAAAATTATTTATGGGGCCTTCAGACATAAGTCTCCCCGAATTATTACCCATCTGTTCTTTTACCTCTACTTGGGGAGTTGAGGGCATCCTTCTCTGTAGAAAACTCCCCCTATCGCTGTTCTCTCCAGAAGGAAATATTATTTAAGTCAAATATTTAGACCCCTCAAAATTCCAATTTCCATTTGTATAGTGAATATTTTATTATATTTCAAACATATGCTAGGCGCTGCTCTTGGCACCAACAATAGAAACAAGATCAGTAATATACATCATAATCAAGAATAGAACAGGTAATAGAACATGATCAGTAATATAATTGGTTCCAAGGAACTTCTTTTTGGATAACAGATTACATAGATAAATATAAACAAACAGATGCATCGTAAGTATAACTTCAGACTATGAGAGTTATGAAAAAAAATAAGGTGAAATGGTGAGGATTTGGGTGCAGTATGGGGGACGCTACTTTAGATAAGTGGGTCTAGGAGACCTCTATGAAAGAAGAGTTAAAAGCTCACTATGTTAAAGAAACAATAAGGAGGGTGGTGTGACCAAAGTTTCTAGAGGTAGAGGGAGAACAGTAAAGGACGGACAGGGACGATCATGTAGAAAAAAATGATAGCAAAGGGTTAGCTTTTGATTCTATGTGCAATGGGAAGCTTTCGAAGCCTCTAAGCATCATCTCATTTACATGTTAAAAGTTCACCTTGGCTGCTTTGTGGAGAATGGATTATACTGAGTAGCCGCTGGAAGAGAGTCTATCAGAGTAGTCTGGGCTTGGGCATGGATCGGTGACAGGGAAGTGGATAGATTTGAGCTACATTCTGGAATGGAACAAGAAGAATTTGCTATTGAGTTCCCTTGGGGCTGAGAGAAAGAGATGAATCCAGGTTAGCTCTTACATGTGAACGATGATGCGTTTACTGCATAGTTAAGATAGGGAGGGCAGCCAGTCAGGGAGTGACGGCGGGGGTGGGTCTTACTCTTAGACTGGTATAAGCACTGTGCTAAGTGCGGGTGTTACATGTAAGTTTTGTTTTGTTTTGTTTTGTTTTTTTAAGTTGAGATATAGTTGACATATAAGATTGTATTAGTATTTATTAAATAGTCACATAAACATTAAATAATGGATCTCATCATTTTCCAGATGGAGAAAACAGAGCCTTTGGAAGGTTCCATAACTTTCTCTAGGTCAGATATGTAGCAGAAATGGAACTCAAACCCAGGACTCTTTGACTAAGGCCCCTTCTCTTGACCACCAGTTTAAACATATTTAGCTACAGATTCCAAACAGTGCAGTTTAGCATGTAAAAGGAAGCTTTTAATTTTACCTTTCCAGTGGTTTTACTCGAAAGTTATTGGCTTCCTCTTTGTGTACAGCAGATAAATATCACCTTTTGTTTATTCCTGGTATATTCTTCTCAGCCACTTTGAACCCCAAGATTGTGAATCTGTTAATTCTCTAATAACGTAAAACAGACTTGTTTAAAAAATCTCTGTTGATTGACTACTTCCTGTTTTCTGCTGTCTTTGTACTTGGTTCCAAATACCCTTTAAAGAATTCCTGTTCTCCCTTTACCAGCATGTAGGCACTTGCATCTTGTCTGTTATTCTTCACGCTCCCAATGACACTTCTAAGTTCACGTTTATACTCACACCAATGTTGAAGGTGTTGCTACTGTTGCTACAAGTGGTGGTAGCGATGGTAGTGGTGGTGGTGTTGGCGGTGGTTGTGACGCAGGATGATGGTGGTGGGGGTAGTAGCAGTATTGTCTGTAATGAAAGGTCAGTTTTCATCAGCTTGGTTCATAAGATCATAAATGAAAAACAGTGAAACACCAAACACCTTCCACAAGGACTCTGTATTTTTTGGATTCTTCTCAGGGGGAAAGGAAGTTTCATCCTTCCTCCGTGTTTTAAATCCAGAAGGATTCATGGTAATAATAATTTCTAACATATATTAAGCTTTTAGTTTGTGCCACGTACAGTTTGAGACACTTGTCCTGTATTGACACATTTAATTTTCACAAAAACCCTATGATTAGTTTCACTCTACAGATAACGCAACTGAAGCAGAAAAAGGTCAAATAGTTTGCCTGATTCTACACAGATGAAAAGTGGCAGGGTAGAAATTAAAACACAAGTAGTCTGGCCCCACAGTCTTACTCCCACCATGGATCTCAACCTGTGAAGGCCCTGGGCCATCCTTGTGACACCCCCGCGGGAGTGTGACTTCCAGTAAATCACTTACTGCCTTTCTCCAGCTTCAAAAAATCTATGTCTATGAAAATCTAACTAGTATTTTAGAATAATTTTTACCTTATTTTACACAAGCACTTCTAAAGATACTTTTGTTAACTTACCTTTCAATTAGTAAGAGGATATTTATTTTGCCTATTAATTATCGTGATCTCTACAATTGTTAAATTAATAATAATTGTATATGTTATATTTAATTTTCTCTCCTTAAACTCTCTTATTCTTTTAAAAACATTTATTCCAGTCTATAGTGGGCCAAGAGCTGTACTAGACTATGGCTCATTATTGTCATTTCACATTCTGGCATACTCTGCTTTTCCTAGAACCACATGGAGTTCTGAACTTTAAATTTCACTTTAAACGAAGAGAGCATTTAGTCTTCATAACGTTGGTATGGTTTAGCCAAAGAGCGTTGTTTGTTTCAATTGAATAACGAAATGTTTTTTCATACAGAATATCAGAATTGATAGAATGTTAAAATTCTTTGCTGAATTTAAATATCCATTAGCTGATATCTAATTTTTGAAGGAATTGCTTTAGATATAATGTTAGAGCACAGCAGAAGTTCTTTTTTTCTTTAAGTAGAGCATATAAAATGGAAAGGCAGGTGATAAATGGGTCTTGATTTTTACATCAAATGATTTTTTTTAAATAATCAAAGTAATATAAGTTCTGGAGATCAGTAGTGTTGATGGGTGCACAGCAAAGTAAATGTACTTAATGTCATTAAGCTGTATACTTTAAGAATGGTGAAAATGTTCAATTTTCTGTTACATATATTTTACCACAATAAAAAGAAATTAAAAAAAAACCCTAAGGTAATATTTACTTAGAAATTTCACCAATCCAGAATTAAAATATCAGGAAAAGCAAAACCAAAGAGTTTGACACTTCCAATATATACTTAATACTTGAAACTTCCAATATATACTTAATACTTAATAATTATATTTATGAACTTTTAAATTGTCTCACTATAAACTAATCAACAGAAATGTGTCAAGTACTCCTGTGCTCACAGTTTCATAATAGTCATTGAGTTAACAGAGAATGGATTTCCATATACCTATTGGCCATGTTAACAAGCATATCAATCTAAAGAGACAATCAATTCCAGAAGACTTTATATTAAAATAGTTCAAGAAAAGCCTTTTTTTAGGCTGGACTCCAGAGCCTAATTATTTTCCCCTTTTTGTCTTCCTCCTCCGCAATCCTTCTTCCTGAGCATGTCAAACATACTGATTCTGGTATCAATATATTTCTCTCATAGGGAAGAAAAAAAAAAAAGGAGCAGCTTGGGAGTAGAGAAGAGAAGAGAAAAGTAAGATATGGGAGATCATAAACTAGGTCAGATTTCATTTTGTATCCATTCATTACAAGTGATGGGTGCCCAGTAAAGTTCTGTGAAGTTAGGAGTGACCTTACTAAGCCTCAAATTCAATATACCTAAAATGGACTCATCACCTGCCTCCCTCTTTCCTTCCCCCAAACAAATACTGACTTCTTACATTCCAAAATGCTTGTTCCTCCCTTTACCATATGAGTTAATGAAACCATTATGTACCCAACGTTTCCTAAGCTAGGAATCTGAGAGCCATTCCAAACTTCTCTGCATACCCTCAAATTCAAATACCATGTCCACCTAGCAATATGACATATTTCTGGAATCTTTTCCTTTCTTCCATCCCCATGACCACTGTCCTAGATTTGGCCCATTTCATTTCTCTCACACTCCTGGCAATAACCACATTAATTTTTCCCTTCTCTGTTTAAATCCTTTCTTTACCTTTCTACCAGAATGATCATGATAAAATACTAAGCTCACCATGATACTCTTCTACTTAAAATCACTTAATTTCTTTCTGATAAAATATCATTTGAATCAGTCTTCCTCTTTCACCAATATCATCCCTTACTTCTTTTTAATCTCTTCATTTACTTCCCTTGTGTCCAAATAAGCTTTTCTTCTTTGGTTGAGTTGCACAACTTAGCTTGAGACTCATTTCATATTGCACTTCCTCTATAAAGCCCTTCCAGAACATCGCCACTTCCTCTACCCCATCCCTGACCCCAGCTAGTCTGAAAGCCCAGCCTCAGTGCGTCATAGCTTTATGAAAGCACTAATGATATTACATTGAAATTATCAGCTTATCGGCCAGTTCCTTGTTAGACATAAGCTTACTGGGGTCATGCACCATAATTTTGATCATCTTTATATCCCTGGAGCATAGCACCGTGCCTTACACGTAATTACACAGCCAATGCCAAGTGCATTTTGAGTTTGTGAATTTCTTAAATACTTCTTGAGGTAGTATAGCAATTTTAAAAAATGCTTTCTACTAAACCTTCTTTCACTGAACATAATGTAGGTTGGCTAGCAATTCATTCACATATTTTCCATATATAAGTACAAGTAAAAGTTATTTTGAGTTATCTTTATTCATTTCATTCTCAAAGCAAAGAATTTTAATGTATCAAAGAAGAGATACATCCTTAACCTTCAAAACTTTAATCTTTCTGTTTTTTGGTATGGTACAGTTAAATTTCTTTCTGTGTTATCAATTATGTATTTATTTTACACATTATATAGACTGCATTCTGTTAATACTTTGAAATATTAACAGTCATATATTAGTTATTAATTGTGGTACTTTTATGAAAATAATGCCAAAGAGGTTGTAATGCAATATTACTGTGGGTGCTTCACCTATGATTAAGATGAAGGAAATTCTTGAAAACTTTCTTCTGTGTGGTAGAGAATGGGAAGGAAGTCATGAACAGATCATAAGCTAAATGATGAAATGACCACAGATAATATATAAAGACTCCTCAAAAGGGTAGCTGAAGTCAAGGCAACTTCTGGAAAGCATTTACATGTGTTTTGGTCTCTCTTTGCTTTTTTTATTTACCTCTCAGCACCCATAACCCACTTGCCCAATCTCAGCTTCCAAAGTTGAATACCTTCAACACAAAACTCAGCCCTGACCTGATACTCAGCCAATTCCTGCCAAGTCGGGTTGGTGCTTGCTGCCCTCGGCTTGATGCCTGCTTTTTCTGGGGCAGACACTTGGTCATCTAGTACCCTAAGAGCAATTGTCTCCTCCTGTCCCGTTTCTACTGTGTAGGCCATTCTATGAGATGTTGTTTTCTGACTTGAATGCCAGTTTTTCCCCTGGCACTAGCAGCCACTTGAGTCAGATGCTGGCTACTTGCCTAGCCTTTGCTTTCACCCTCGCTTAAGAAGACTGGATCTTTTTCCTATTGCTCTAGATGCTGCAGTTATCTGGAGTTTATCTGAATTTTGACTTGTTTTTGCAAAGAGAATATATCCAGCATAATTTTAAAATGCAAAGTCTTTAGAAAGAGGAACAGTGTTTTGTTGTCCATTAAATTTTTATTTGTGTGTAGTTGTAATTATTAAAAATCATCATAATTGAAAGTATTATTTAATCTGAAATTATTAGCTAAATACAAATTAATCTCAGACCAAAGTTTTAGTTTATAAAATTTTTCCACTAGATGAAGGCTGATAGAATTTTCAAGACATTTGGATGTCCCAGATATGTTTGGAGGAAACCGTGGTAACAATGCCTAACATTTATTGAGTACTTACCACAAAACCGGTTCTGTTCTGTATGTTTGTGTTTATTATTTATTTAATCCTCACAAAAACCCTAGGAAGTCAGTAAGGTTATTACAATCCCCATATTATACGTTAAAAACAAACAAACACAAACAATCCAGATAAATCAAGCAAGTTTTCCAAGGCCGCGCAGTGAGAGATAGGGCAGGCTACTGGGTTCTAATGCCTTTTTTCTTAATTATGATGCTTTGCTGCCTCATTCAGTCACTCTTTTGGCCCTTAATGTAGCTCTAATATTAGTAATCAATTACAACTCTGTCATTTATAACAGAATTCAAATTGTTTTCAGCTTATTTACATTTTTCTCTTTAATATATTATTTTTTGCCTCCCAGTATAGCCAAGGCCATCCATCACATTGCTGCCAGAATTACTACTGAACGACAATGATCATTTTACTCCTGGATGTCCAAGTTCAATGCCTTCTTTTTCACACAGAATAAAGTTTAGAATCCTTGCAATGGCATTAAATAATTCTCCCAAGGCTGCCATGCTTCATAGGAACCACTTTCCAGGAGCTTTCCACTCATACCTATTAATTTTGTGCCTAAAATCTCCATTTCCTGTTTTGTGTTTTAGTAATAAACTCATTCTCCTGGTCTCCAAGCAACCTACCAAGAAATCTGTGGTTTCTTCCAGCAATTCTGTAGGACCCATGGTTGGCATTTCTTTCATTGAACCTATGGTTTTTTAGTTCCGATATATTTATTTTCCCTTTTATTCAGATTGCCTGAATTAATTATCCTATCCTGTTGGGATATATGTATTTTTATAATTTACTACAAAATCTTTCTGAAAGGCAATGAGATATAAATACATATAAACTAAAAATAAAATAAAATTCCTTCTTTCAAAGCCAGGCTTAGCAGCAATTTCCTCATGAAGCCTTTTTAACTCCCCATGTGTCTGAAATATTTGCCTTATCCTTTGTACTTCTGTGGCTCTCTGTTGATATCTTCTTAATGCCACTGCAATGCACAGTCTTGTATTTCAGCTATGCATACACATATCCAGCTCTTCTGACTTAATTGTAAGCATTTTAAGATTCATCCTTAATTCCCCTTCATATCTCGCATAGTGTCTTTTACATAATGTGGTTTCTGATGAGATATCCACAGTCATTTGAATCATTGCTTCACAATATGTAATGCATCATTTTCTCAGGCTGCTTTCAAGATTTTTCTCTTTGTCTTTAGTTTTCAGTAGTTTGATTTTGATGAGTCTGGGCATGGCTTTCTTTGGGCTCATTCTGTTTTAGTTTCTCTGAGCTTCACAAATCTTTAGGTTTATGACTTTGCCAAGTTAGAAAGTTTTCAGCCATTATTTCCTCAGAT
Source organism: Eumetopias jubatus (assembly GCF_037043125.1). NCBI lineage: Eukaryota > Metazoa > Chordata > Mammalia > Carnivora > Otariidae > Eumetopias > Eumetopias jubatus. The sequence continues at coordinate 48,543,472 of NW_028274820.1, read as the reverse complement.
ATTAATTTAAGCCCCACACTTTCTCCTTTCCTTCTGAAATTCTGATGACCTGTTTTAGATACTTTTTTTATTATCTTCTAGATCTCTGAGTCTGATATTTTTTTTCTTTCCTCCTGTTTCTTTCCTCTTTCCTTTTTGTTACTTTTTACTGTTGTTCATACCAGATAAAGTTTATTCATCTATATTCAAGTTCCCTTTTTCCTCTTTTATCTCCATTCTGTTCTTGAGCCCATCCAAGTAAGTTTTGTTTTACTTCAGCCATTGTATTTTTCAGCTGTAAAATTTCTAACTGGTTCCTTTTTTTAATATCATCTATTTCTCAGTCAATAGTTTCTATCTTTCCTTTCAGTTCAGGAGTATCTCTCATTACTTCTTGGAGCACAGTTTAGTAGCTGCAGTAAGGTCCTGGGTGGTAACTCTAACACTTGGATCATCTCAGGCTTTGCATCATTGGCTGTCTTTTGCCTTGTGAGTTTTTGAGATTTTCCTGGATCATCCTATGTTGAGAAATTTTGAGATGTATGCCGAACTCCAGGTTTTATTTAATTCTTATGGGAAATGTTGATTTGTCATTGTTGTTGCTATTTTAGCAGGTCATGGAATCCAGTGAGGTTCAGGTCACAAATCCTGAGCTGCTTCCTGTGAGTTGTGTTTCTAATGTCAGTTCAACTTGAAAAGTCTTTGCAGTGTTATTCAGATTCATTTTACATGTACAAGATCCATAGGCTGGTGTGGAACCTCGATGGTCTTCTACCCCCTATTTTGGTTCTTTAAGTTGTCAGTATGCTTCTTAAGGACAAATCTATTCATACACAGCTCAGGGGTAAACTCAGGAGATTGTATGGAACTTTAAGGAATAGCTTTTTTGTGTTCGCCCTCTCCTCCAAGATCTCTGGCTAGGAAATGCAAGAGGGAAGAAAAAAAAAAAAAGAAAACTCATCACTGGTTCAATGGCACTTTATGCTCTGATTTCCTTCTCCATTCTACCTGCTATCTTTTGCTTTCAGCATCCTCAGATAGCTGCTCTCTTCTATGTAGGATTTGTAGTTGCCATTAGTGAGAGAGACAGGGTGGAGTTTGCTTGCTCCTTGACTGGAACTGAAACTGTCACCACTCTTCTTAGATGGCTATTTTAAGATCTGTCTGAATTGTCCCCATCAGATTGGTATATTATTAGTCAGAAGTGCATATCTGCCAGCTTGGAGACTTCACAGCAAAATCCCAATTTCTTACAAAAAAAAAAAAAGAACTAAGTACGTCTAAGAAATGCACTAAACCTTGAATCTTAAATCTTATTCATTGAGAAAATGTCATAAATTACTTTTCCATTCTTGTGTCCTGCATTTAAGTAGCTAAGACAGCATGTACCTTGTTTGATTGAAAATAATGGATCAAAAAGACATAGTTTTTCTACTCACCTGTAAGGATAAAGTCTTAGGTGTTTCTCTAGGCTAGTAATGAGGTGCATGACTACATGAGATATGTTTTTTAGATTACTTTGTAGGAGAACATATATTAAGACTATTGCAAATAAGCCATGTGGCTGTATGGGGGACTTAGAGACTATGGAGGTGTGGTTAGTTAAATGTCTAACTAAGGTCACCAAGCAGAGTTACAAGACTGGGTCTATTCCTAACTTGTTTTTCTACTCCCAAACTGGTCAGCATTTGATTAAACCTGTTTGCCTAAGGTTAAAAAGTTCAGAGAGGAGGAAATACAATGTCTCTGAAGCTTTCTGCAATGCATAGTGTTGAGTAAAGAGCCCAAGTGTAAACAGGCAGCCAGCCAAAGAGACTCTTTGGCACTTTGACTTTCTCTAGCAGCTGTAACCACAGCAAACAGTGTAGGACCCTTGTGTTGAGAAGCAAAATAAACCTTTTTAAGAAAAGATTATTTTAATGGCCCTCTCAACCCACTCATAAAGTTGAATACCACGACCATATTTTCTACTTGGGAATACCATTTAAATGAGCATTTCATATAATATTATATTAGAAGATATAATGGTACTGAATGTAATGATTTTCTCCATAGTTTATGTATCTAGACCTCTCTTGATTGCTAGAGATACAACAAATATGGGTGTAGGCAAATTGTGCATGGAGTGTTTCTTAACAAGAAGCTACTAAAGCCTAACGATAAACAGTACACGAGAATATCTATGAAGAGAATGGTGCAAATTTAGGAAGTAGGAAAATAGCTAAAATTTGCTTATGATAGGTGGATCCCCTTATACCTACTACCTAACTTAACTGATCACACACCTGGGAACTAAAAACAGATTAGAAGTTAAATAGCCTTACCATTCTTTTATTATAGATTCACAACCATTTTATTAAAACTTCTATATATTAGCTTTATATCTGAAACCCATTCAAAGTTTAATATTTTAAAAGTTATTTTGAACAAGCTAATATCTACAACTGAAATAGTAAACTTTTCTAGCACTTTAGCAGAAATTTAATGTAGTCTAGGGTTAAGAATATTTTTCACTTCTTAAAAGCAAAGTTTTATGGGATTTCCATAAGGAGGGAAGGAAAAAAAATTGCTTAGGAAGATTACCATGAGAAATAAGTATATCCCAATGGATAGAAAACAGGAATAAAAGCCAGAGACCAGGGTTTCATATTTGTTATATCAGTGACCTCCAGACTTCAGAGAATTACTTAATCTTCTTGAAACTATTTCCTTATTCCTAAAACTAGCTACCTACAAATCAGAAGGTAGTATTGAAGGGTTGTTGAAAATTACTATACATCACATTTTCCAACACTAAGAAAGTATTATTTGATGGTGTATGTTAAGTATTGTTATATTTAATAATGCCCTTGAATTTTCTTCTTTTTTATTGTTCAAACTAGCTTCCCTGTGATCTTGAGTCATGTAGGAAAAAAAGTTAAACCAATGTAATTTTATGGTGGGACAAAATTTGAAATCATTTTGAGATTTGGCCATAGTGTTATAGAAAACGTAGCTGTGACTTTTTTGTTTTCCCATAATTTTTTAAATTTAATTTAATTTTATTATGTTATGTTAGTCACCATACAGTACATCATTAGTTTTTGATATAGTGTTCCATGATTCATTGTTTGTGTATGACACCCAGTGCTCCATGCAATACATGCCCTCTTTAATACCCATCACCAGGCTAACCCATCCCCCCACCCCCCTCCCTCCCTTCTAGAACCCTCCGTTTGTTTCTCAGAGCCCATAGTCTCTCATGGTTTGTCTCCCATAATCATTTACATATAACTCATATTGGAAGAGGATATCATTTCACCATAACATTTAACATCTTTAATTATTATCTAAAAGGAAAATTATATTATAACTCATCCAAACAGAATAGCGCTGTGAAAGTTATCTGCAAGTTTACCTAACTCTTGAGTCTCCCAAGACTCTTGCATTAAATTGATTACTTTAAATAGTACTAAATAATATTTAATGCACCAGTTTGATTTTTTAGAAATTATTCTTGTTTTGACAATTTAATAAAATATTGTTTTCTCATTTGAAGTTATGCAGCCTTTGTAACTTGGCACTTGCATGTTGACTTTGTAAACACACTATTTTTAAGGAATCTTAAACTGTCCTAATGGCTTACTTTAGAAAGGGATGGACAAAGCAGACAAGGGAACATGTATAGTTTTAGTGATGGAAGAAAGAGTAACCTGTAAATTATCAGTAGGAAAATGCTTAACAGGTATATGTAGATAATGAATATTTTCTTGATGTGCCTGGAAATTGCATTTGGCCTAATATTTAAATACAGAATAGGGATAAATGTTAAGGAAGGAAATACCACCATTTGTTATTTAATGAGTCTGATGTGGATATTCTGAAGAATAGAAAATTAACTAACAGTATTCTGACATCTTAAAATATATTTGAGTAAGCAGACTGCTGTTCTAGTAGGTATATTTTTTAAGGTGTGAGTGATAATGAGACTCCAAATGCAGTTAAATAAAACATAAACTAAACGTTTCTTTTACTTAAGACTTCATTGATAAATTCTTTTGCATAAATTTTCATTTCCAAACCTTTATTTTTTTTTTCAAAGACTGGCATGTTAATGTTTAGTTGGGCATTATTTTGTGTGTTCCCCTGTTAGTTATGCATTAATTAGTTTTGTTTACCTGTGCATAATTTTTCCTAATTTCACAACAGTTGTTTTTGTAATTGACAATGCAATTTACTGCATGTGTGCATTCTGGCCCCCAAACAAGAATGTTAAGCTGTAAAGCACCAATCTCTTCATTTCAGATTGTTAAAAAAAAGCATTGGTTGTGACTAATTTCCAATTAATTTGCAGTGGTTATGGGGAACAAAACAATTGCACCTACTAATTAAATTTTAAAATATTCCAAAGTGTCATCTTTAGGTGTCTGTGGAATATATAATTTCCATTTTGGTTCATTGCTGGATCTGTAACACCCATGAGCTTGACAGCTCTATTAATTTAAAGGCTCAGTAATACCTATTAGTACAAAACATGAAAAAAATACCATTAATCATTTATTTTAATTTTGCAGCTCTGTCATTTTCTCAGTATGTTTTAAAATTATGATGACACCATAATGTGCACAAATCGACCTGGATGAAGGGGAAATGGATCACACTACTTAGAAGAGATACTGAAGTACATTATTAGAGCTTAATTAATGCCAAACTGATTAGATTTGATTGCATTTTGCACTAAAATATTTTAAAGAATTTTTTCTTACCATATTATATTTTAAGTTATCCCAAACATTATGTTTACAATTGGACTTACCTTTTTTGTACTTCTTTTCTTGAATACATTCTACCTAAGTACTATGAAATAAACCTAAATTGTTCTTTCATTTTTCATGTTGAAATCTGAATTAATCTGGTTATTAATTTAAATTTAGAAAAGTTTATTTCATTTCAGTTGGTAGTGTCTCTCATATTCATATGCTTTGATGATAACTTCTAACCCAAATTGGACACAATGTCCAAAAACATAAAAGATCAGAAATTGAAATGAGAAATATACTAAGTATGTAATCCCTTATGCATTTCTATTGATTTCTATTGATTCCAGGATCGTTAAACATGCTAAAAATGATCAAATTGTATGTTTTTAGACTTTTGTCATTAGATTTTTAAGAGAACCAATAGTTATTTTATTTATATCTACATCTAGTTCAAAATTGAAAATACTCCTTTAGAATGGGTAGTTACTGGTGTCTCCTAGTTGATGGGCATCATCAAACTAATACATAGATTTGATTTCTTTCCTTCCAGATCACTTAGAGGTCTCCCTTCTGGTCGATACAAACTAGAATCACAAGGCCTGACTTTTCTCCCACTTTTGCCTTGGGATCATATCTTATCTGGCTGTTCATTTCCTTTGACTTTATATATTAAAATTAGAAAATATGGCTAACATAGTCTAAGTTTTTCCTCAAAAGGTAACATACTGTAGTGTTGAAAGTTTTAAGAGTAAGACTTCTTATCCACTAACAGAGAACAGGGTCCAGTGTTTCATAGAGATATTACCTGGATGGCTTAACAATTTCAAACAGAAATTTGAATTTAAAAAATTCATAATAAAAATACACTGAGTAGAATATAATAATATTTGTTTTTGTTTTCTTGAATATTCAGAACATAACCTCACATGTTTTATTTGAGAAGACTTAGAAAATTTTAAAATTTTTAACATATTACATTGTCTTATACACATGACAATTCCATGGGGTGAATTAAATAGATATTATTAAAGATGATTTTCAAATCAGTAAATAAAACTAAGAATGGAATACAATTATCTCATCTAAGCCAAATCAAGAATATCAGTAACTCATTTTTTCATTCAACGAATGTTTATTGAATTCCTTCTCTAAGAAGGTACAGATATTTTGTCCTAGTGTTACAATGGAGAGAAAACAAAGTAAAACAAACAAGAGAATGGTTTCTGAGCTCAGTGTAGATACACATTACTCAGAGAATCACACAAAATTTCAGTAATGATGCAAGGTCTGTGTGTGAAATGTTTTTGGTACTATGAGCTATGATACTATGATATTATGAGAGGGTATAAAAGAGGGATTTGACCTCATCAAAGTAGGTCTAAGAAGACTTTCAAAGAAACTCAAAATAGGCCTGAGGGGAGCATAGAACTAAGCATAGGATGGGGAGCATAGAACTAAGGATAAAAAGAGGGAAGAGTGTCATATGCAGAGGGAGCTGTAGGAGGTAGGAGGGAGCATGTGTACAAGGATCAGAAAGATGCCATGATGGGTGTGGAATAGAAGGAAAGGAGGTGTGAGGCAAGGCAGGAGATTCAGTGGGAGTCAGGGCTGCAGGACCTTGACGCCCACAGGAAAGATGTTTAGCTTCAACTTAAGAGTCAAGTGGAACTATAGAGTTTAAGCAGGAGAGCAATGTGATCAGATATGCATGGTGATAAGATTATTCTGGGTGGGAAATGGATAGGAGGGGAAGGCAATAACCAGTGAGGCGACTTCTGCAATTGTTCAGGCCTTAGAGTAGTGGAAGTAGAAAGACAAAAGTTAGGAGATGCAGAAAATATTTGAGGGATAAAATTGATCAGATTTAGTAATAGACTGGTTATTTATGGGTGTTAAGGAGAAGATACCACAGAGGATAGGGATTTCTGGCTTGAACAACTGAATAAATGATGGGACAATTCATTAAAATAGGAGAATCTGGAAAATAATCAGGTTATTTCCTCTCTGCTCCAGTTTAACTCAACTAGATTATACTCCCTAATCAAAGTCCTAGGCACATTGTTAGGAATGTCAATTACACCATGGGATGGCAGTTTTTTATGGATGTTGAAATGTTTGTTGGATTACCATGAAATAGTTTAACATTGGGGAGAAACTCTAAGATCAATGCCACGATGCTTCAAATAGCCAAGGGTATAGCTGAGTCTAGGAATTGGGTCATTAAAGAGATATGTTCTCACATATTGGTCTCCCTTGGTTTAAAAAAAAAATACATTCTGTGGGTTTTTAAATGTCACACATGGATTTTTTTTTCTGGTATTTTCTTTGGGTGGAAGTACAGCCTGGAATGTCACTGGAATCCTACCAGGTGCTTCTGGCCGCCTGAGAGAGAAGGCAGATGGCCATATATGCCATTTCATAATGTCACCTGAGGAATCCCAAATGCATTGTTGTTTCAGATAGAAGAGGGGTGAAGAAAATGTATTTTCCACTGGACTATACATAATTACATTAAAAATAACAGTAATATTTATTAAGCAAATATATGAAATGCAGAACCTCATTTGTACCTGCAGTGGTCCTATAAAGTAGGTGTACTGTTAGCCTCCTTTAATAAATAGATACTGAGGCTCAAAAATGTGAGATCCTAGGGCATCTGCGTGACTCAGTTGGCTAAGCGTTCCACTCTTGATTTCAGCTCAGGTCATGATCTCAGGGTTGTGAGATTGAGCCCCGCATCGGGCTCTGCACTGGGCATGGGTCCTGCTTAAGGTTCTCTCTCCCTCTGCCTCTGCCCCTCCTCTCTTTCCTCTCTCTCTGTCTTTCTTCCTCTTTAAAAAAAAAAAGTGAGATCCTTTTGCCAGTGGCTAAGCTGGCACTCAAACTCTTGCCTCCTGTTCCAAGTCCATGATTTTAACCCCTGAGCCATGTGAAAAGACCACATAGGAAAGGGCATACAAAATACTATTCATTAGGAAAAGTATAGTCATAAATTGTGAATATTATGAATATTCTCTGGCTGTAGTTGAGGAGGGGAATTTTTTGTGTGTTGTTTTGTTCTGTTTTAATTTTGTTTATTTGTTGTTTGTTGTTTTATTTTTTCCATATGACCAAAGATTTGGAGAGGCCCTGGGAAAAGGAAACCAGTTACTAGGTTAAGATTGTGGGTATAATTTCTCTTTAGAGATATGGACTTTATAAAAAGGTTTATAAATGTTGTTGACCTTCCCTGGCAACCAACTTATAACCATAAAATATTTTGGAAAGGAGAGCCAAATTTATATCTTAAAAGAGATCTCAAATCCAGGTGTTAAGTATTTCTTTCCTAATGTAGCCAAAGAGCCTGTCACTTGCAAGAAAAAGTTTCTCTTTTCTCATTACCATACGTATTTAAAATTGCTTTGAATTTCATCAGTGAGTAAACCTCTTAAACCCATTTTTTAAAGATTTTATTGTAAATCTTCACAATAATTTATCTGAATTTGTTGTTAGATCAAAGACTTTAACATTGAACTTGGATATTACTATCATTCCAGAAAATAATGACTGGAATCATAAAGAAGCTGGCACAGGGATTTTAGAAAATTGTTATGTTTCCATTGCTTTGCTTTTTGGCAGTTATGGACCTGAAAAATTTAGCATGTTCTTTATTCCTGCTGTCATATGGCTCAGCTACGTGCATGAATTCAAAATGGTTTCCATTATTGGAAGGAGACCATCTTATTCCAGAACCAAGCTAGGTAACTTTGATTGTTCCAGATAATTCCAAAATTAAGCTCTCCCACAGATATTTTATGACATTTATTTTGCTCTGAAAACTCCATTCATTTCTAAGGTAGCTGAATAAATCCAGCAATAATAAACTTTTAAAGAAAAGAAGCAGGAAAAGGACATTTTGTTGGCTAGATATGGGAAGAAATTTTTAAAAAGGAAAATACTACCTGCTGAGGTACTTTCTAAGAATCACAATATTATTAAGCCCACCCTGGTACAAAGCAATAAAGAGATTGTGCATTTGAGCCAAACATGATCAGTTGATACATTATCAAAATTGGGAAAGTTCACATATATTCTAATCCAGAACTTTGCAGAAGGATTTCTGAATGGTGACACTCAGCATATCAGAGATAGGCCATATGAAATTATTTCCACTTTTATCCATCTTCTAGCTCTGGACCCATTAAATCATAACTTTAAATTAAAATTTCTTTCTTCTACTTTATGCCTTGTAATTCTAGATGTGATTATATTTGACTGTAATTACATCAGGGGTCAGCAAGTTATGGCCTTTGGGCAAAATCTGGACAGCTGCCTGTTTTTGTATAGCAAAAGAGTTAAGATTTTTTTTTTTTACATTTTTAAATGGTTGAAAAAGCAAAAGAAGGATAATATTTCATAATGTTAAGATTATATAAAATTCATATTTTAGCTTTCAAACAAAGTTTTACTGGAACACAGTCACACCTGTTTATTTACATGTAGCTGATGACACTTCTGTGCTACAATAGCAGAGATGAGTAGTTACAGAGATCCCATGGCCCACAAACCCTAAAATATTTACCATCTAGCAGAAGATGCTTTAAAGGAAATGCTTGTCAATCCCTAAATGACATGAGCACCACCCAAACATCCTACAGCATATAAATCTCAAATATAATTACTTCTAGATTTAGAATTAGTATAAAATTTCAATAGCTTATATCACTTATATGCAAACCATTGTGAGAATCTGAGCCATGACTAGCCAAGGAACATGCAATTTGAAGGTCTCGCCCTCCTTCATGGAAGAGGAATAGTTCACACTACAGATTGACTGGGAATGTTTATATCATGGTGTTTTTTCTAGTTTTTCTCCTACGTCTCTGGCTATTTGTACTCATATTCTTTCATAGAATATCATTCTCCTGCTTCACCTCTAAATGTCAGCTTTCCCCAGGTACACAGTCTAATATCTGATATTTGTATTTGCCAAACTGTCCTTCAGTAATCTATTCTCGATGGATGACATTATTATAGGTTCATCCCACCCAAATCTGAGTCAAGACCCGTTCACCCTTCTGAACTCCAGACCTACATATCTAAAGATACTGAACACCACCTTCAGAATGCAACACTCAACACAGAGTTCACGAACTTCTCAGTTTCCACCCCTGCCAAAAATGCATCTCCTTCTATTAAAAAGCATCACCAGACACATAGCAAACAAAGCTAAAAGCACAGAAATCATACTAGAATCTTTCCGTTTTCCAATACTCCACACATTCGGTCATGTCCTATATGTTCCTCCTTGATATCTCTCAAATCTACCCCCTACTCCATTCGCATTGCCACTGCCACAATTAAAATCCGTTTTAATTCTTTCCTAGATTATTATATTAACCCCCCCATCTAATTCCCTGCCTCTTATATGGCACCCAGCCCCTAACCTATGTTTCCAGAGTGATGTTGCTAAGACTTTAATTATATCCTGTCTTTCCACCATGATCTCAGTGGTATTGTTTTGTGCTCCCTCTGCACCCTGAGAATATTTCTGTAACACAGTGCATACCGCATTCTACCACTGCATATGCTGTCATCATTAGAATATAAGCACCTTAATTATGTTTAAAAAATGTCTATTCAACTTGGAAGCCCAAGCACTAAACTGAAGTAAGCTGGTATCTAGTAGATTAACAACAGAGTTAATTTAAGTTGTATAAATTCGGTTATTTCTTAGCCCTAGGTTTTGGGAGCGAGTATAAAAAGGTGCTGGCCAGTCCGTCAGTCGGTCAACAGACTCATTGACCTTAAGCCTTAGGAAGAGAAGTAAAATGACAAGTGTAAATAGATAGGGCTTCTCAAATTTAAAGGTGCATAAGAATCACCTGGGGGATCTTGCTCCAAAGTAGAAGCTGATTCAGAAAGTCTGGGTTGGGATTGGGGAGTCTGCATTTCTAACAGTGAGGTCAGTTCTCCTGGTTTGTAGACCACATTTGGAGAAACAGAACACTAGAGTGCAAGAGAATTATCCACAGAGGGATTTCTGTTGTTGTTGTTAATTTTTTAAATGTTTATACCAAAATAATATATGCACACTGAAAAAAACAGAATGGATAGAATTGCAAGAAAAATAGCAAGCTTCTGTCCCATCATTCATTTCTTTGTCACCAGGTCTGTTCTTTGAATTATTTGGCTTTTTCTTGTCATTTACTCTACATCTGTAAGAAATATGCTTCGATCTTTTTTTTTTTTTTTCACCTGTTACTTTTAGGTGTATTCTATTTACTTCATGCATAGAAAAGTAGTTTTTAACACTTACATTACTCCATTTAACTCTCTTACTAATAGTCAATTGTACTGAGTGATTTTTATGTGCCAGGTAACATTCCAAGCATTTTGTGTGCCTTGATTCATTTTTAGTCCTAACAAGAAACCAATGAAACAGACACTATTTTAAAGTCTCTATATTATTAATGAGGGAAATGAGTCATAGTCATTTGGCTAAAGTCTCCAGATAGGAAGTGGTGGACCCAGGCAGTGTGATTTTCAACCATTATGCTCTTCTGCTTCTGAAAAAAAGTAATGACTATTTAAATCAAAACAAAATATATAATCATTGAGATTATGAAAATGTTGTCAACTACAGAACCAAATGCTGACACACAATTACATTTTCTTTTCTATAAAGATTTTGGAATCTCTTTTTTCAAAGTCATCATTGTAGTAATTCTCATTTTTAAAAGTAGATACCAATTTACCTATTGTCCCCACTCTTGTTCTTTATTTTTTATTTTTTTGTTTATTTTTAGAGAGTGGAGGAGGGGTGTAGAGGCAGAGAGGGAGAAAGAGAATCTTAAGCAGGCTCCACGCCCAGCACGGAGCCCAACATAGGGCTCCATCTCACAACCCTGACATCATGACCTGAACTGGAATCAGGAGTCGGGACTCTTAACTGACTGAGCCACCCAGGCAACCCCCAACTCTTGTTCTTTATATAGAAAAGTCCCTCTCTGGAGATGTCTTTCTAGGTTTCTTGCAAATCTATCATCCTTGCTCTCAGTTGGACCTCCTGTTTGTTGTTGTTGTTGTTATTGTTTTTAATAGACTTGATTTTTTAGAGCGCTTTTAAGTTCACAGTAAAATTGAGAAGTTACACAGATTTCCCATATACCCCCTGCCTACACATGTGCATAACCTCCTTCACCAAAGTGGTACATTTATTATAATCACTGAACCTACACTAACACATAGTCACTCAAAGTCCATAGTTTACATTAGGGTTTCCTCTTAGTGTTGTACAGTTTGTGGGTTTGGACACATGTATAATAACATATGTCTATCAATATTATATCATGGAGAACATTTTCACTGCCCTAAAAATTCTTTGTGGTCCATCTTTTCATCCCACTTCAGCTATAACCCCTGGCAACCATAAATTTTTACTTCTCCATAGTTTTGCCTTTTCTAGAATGCAGTAAGTTGGAATCATTCTGTACGTAGTATTTCCAGATTGGCTTCTTTCACCTTGTAGTATGTAATTAAGGTTCCTCCATGTCTTTTCATGGCTTGATAGCTCATTTCTTTTTTAGCATTGAATAATATTCCCTTGTCTGGAAATACCATAGTTGATGTATCTATGTGCCTACTGAAGGACATCTTGGTTGCTTCCACGTTTTGGCAATTATGAGAAAAGCTACCATAAACATCCATGCCCAGGTTTCTGTATGAACATGTTTTCAAATCATTTGATTAATATCAAGGAGTGTGATCTCTGGATCCTATGATAAGAGTATGTTTAGTTTTATAAGAAACTACCAAACTGTCTTCCAAAGTGGCTATACCATTTTGTCTTCCCGCCAGTAGTATATGAGAGTTCCTGTTGTTCCACATCCTTCCAGCATTTAGTGTTGGCAGTGTGATCCTCTGTTTGTTTAATCTCCTTTGTAGCTCACCCATTTGTTTTGCTGGAGAACACCCTCAAATATGTTTTAAAGGGCATATAGAAGGTAAATGCTCTCAATCGTTTTATGACTGAAAACGTCTTCATTGTACCCTTGCCTTTAATCAATACATTAACTAAGTATAGAATTCTATGATAAAATTAACTTTTCCTCTGGGGTTTGGAGGTGTATCTCCATTTTCTTCTAAAATTAATGTTTTTGAGAAACCTGATGCCATGTGACTTTTATTTTTTGGTAAGTCACCAGTTTTTCCTCTCAGAGGGCATTTAGAATCTTCTTTTTTATCCCTATGCTTTGAAATTTCACAATAATACATGATTTGAACTGGACAGGACAGAGATCAAAGTTTCATTAGCAGAAAAAAAGGGAAGGCTCTCCAGGGCAGTAGCACGGGCACAGAGGTAGGAGTTCAGGAGGAGTGCTGGGGAGGTTGGAGAGTCTGTTCTCAAACCCAGTTCTTGCACTCACCAACATGAGCTGTGTAACACAAGTTACAGAACCCACACTTTTGTCATATATTGAAAACTGAGGATGTTGACACAGACCTCCAAGGGTTGCAGGAAGATAAAATGAAATAATGTAAGAATTATTAAAAAAATTATGCTTTTACTAGCAGGTCTGAGAACTCTTTGAAAAGAGAACAGATCCACCTCTGTTTTAATCATATTAGAATGCCTTTCTGCTCTTTGTTTTTATTTATTGAGGCATAATTGACATACAACATTATATTAGTTTCAGGTGTACAACATAATGATTGGACATTGGTATATATTGCAAAATGGTCACCATACTATCTAGTTAACAATCTGTCTCCTTACAAAGTTAATACAGTATTATGAACTATATTCCCGGTGCTGCACATTACATCCCTATGAGTTATTTATTTTATAACCGGAGGTCTTGTACTTCTTAATCCCCTTCACACATTTTGTTACCCACTCAAGCCCTCTCCAATCTGGCAACCACAAATCTATTCTCTGTATATACGAGTCCTGGGTTGTTTTGTTTTGTACATTTTGGTTTTTTTATATTATACATATAGGTGAAATCATATGGTATTTGTCCTTCTCTAACTTATTTCACTTAGTATAATACTCTCAAGGTACACCCGTGTTGTCATACATGCAAGATTTCATTCTTTTTATGCTCAGTAGTCTCCCATTGTATATATATATATAGCACATATTCTTTGTCCATCCACTCATCTGTGGACACTTAGGTTGTTCCCATATCTTGTCTATTGTAAATGATACTGCAGTGAACATGGGGCTGCTTATATCTTTTCAATTAGTGTTTTCATTTACTTCAGATAGATACCAGTAATGGAATTGCTGGATCATAGGGTAGTTCTATTTTTAATTTTTTGAGAAACTTCCATCCTGTTTTTCAGAGTGGCTGCCCCAATTTATAATCCCACCAGCAGTGCATGAGGGTTCCCTTTCTCCACATCCTCACCAACCTTTGATATTTTTTGTCCTTTGATAATGGCCATTCTGACAGGTGTAAGGTGATATCTCCTTGTGGTTTTGATTTCCATTTCCCTGATAATTAATGATATTGAGCATCGTTTCATCAGCCTTTTGACCATCTGTATGTCTTCTTTGGAAAAATGCCTATTCAAATCCTCTGCTCATTTTTTAATCAGGTTGTTTTTTGTTACTGAGTTTCATAAGTTCTTTATGTATTTTTGATATTAGCCCCTTATCAGATGTATGACTTGCAAATATCTTCTCCCATTCAGTAGGTTGCCTTTTTGTTTTGTTGATAGTTTCCTTTGCTGGGCAGAAGCTTTTTAGTTTGATGTCATCCATTTGTCTTTGTTTGTTTCGTTTTGCTTTTGTTTCCCTTGCCTTTGGAGTCAGATCCAAAAATTATTGCTAAAACGAATGTTAAGGAGCTTACTACTTAAGTTTTCTTCTAGGCATTTTATGGTTTCAGATTTTACATTCAGGTCTTTAATCCATTTTGAGTTTATTTTTGTATGTGGTGTAAGATAGTGACCCAGTTTTATTCTTTTGCATGTGGCTGTCCAGTTTTGCCAACAGCATGTATTGAACAGACTATCCTTTCCCCATTGTGTGTTCTTGCTTCCTTTGTTGTAAATTTGTTGACCATATATGTGTGAGTTTATTTCTCAGCTCTCTATTCCATTGACCCTTTGTGTCAGTTTTTCTACCAATACTGCAATGTTTGGTATACTTTAGCCTTGTAATTTACTTTGAAATCAGGGAGCATAATTCCTCTGGCTTTGTTCTTATTTCTCAGGATTTTTTTTTTTTTTTTGACTATTGTGGTATTCTGTGGTTCCATACACATTTTAGATTTGTTCTAGTTCTGTGAGAAATGCCAGGGAATATTGATAGGGATTGCATTGAATCTGTAGATTGCTTTAGGTAATATGGACATTTTAACAATACTAATTCTTCCATCCATAAGCATGCAATATCTTTTCATTTATTGTGTTTTCTTTAATTTCTTTCCTTAGTGTCTTATAGTTTTTAATGTTCAGGGCTTTTACCCAATTGGTTAAATTTATTCCTAGATGTTTTATTCTTTTTGATCCAATTATAAATGGGATTATTTTCTTGATTTTTTTTTGATAATTCATTAATAGTGTAGAATCTGCAAAATTTTGATCATTAATTTTGTATCCTTCAACTTTACTGAATTCATTTATTTAGTACTAACAGTTTTTTGTTGTTGTTGGAATCTGTAGGGGTTTCTATGTTTCTATGTATCAAGTTATCTGCAAATAGTGACAGTTTTACTTCTTTCTTAACAATTTGGATGCTTTTATTTCTTTTTCTTGCCTAATTACTCTGTCTAGGACTCCTAATATTTTGTTGAATAAAAGTGGGAGTAGTACGCATCCTTGTCTTGTTCTTGATCTTAGAGGAAATATTTCAGCTTCTTACCACTGAGTATGATGTTAGCTGTGGACTTGTCATATGTGTCCTCTATTATGTTGAGATATGTTCCATCTATACTCAGTTAAGAGCTTTTACTTTAAATGGATCTTGAATTTTGTCAAATGCCTTTCTGCATCTATTGAAATAATTATGTTAATCATTTTGTTCATATGGTGTATCACATTGATTCATTTGCAGATGTTGAACCGTTATTACATCTCTGGATCCCACTTGATCTTGGTGTGTAATCTTCTCAACATAGTATTGAATTTAGTTTGCTAATATTTCGTTAAGGATCTTTTACCTCTGTGTTCATCAGGGATATCTGCCTGTAATTTGTGTGTGTTTGTTGTCTTTGTCTGGTTTTGGTATCATGGTGATGGTAGCCTCATAAAATGAAATTGGAAGCATACCCTTCTATTGAGTTTTTGGAAGAGTTTAAGAAACATAGGTATTAAGTCTTTTAATATTTGGTAGGATTTACCAGTGAAGTTGCTTGGTCCTGGACTGTTGTTTCTTTTGAAGTTCTTAATTACTGATTCAGTCTCCTTACTAGTCATGATTTTCTATTTCTTCATGAATCATTTTGGAAGATTATAAATTTCTAGAAATTTATCTATTTCTTCTAGGCTATCCAATTTGTTGGTGTATAATTATCCAAAGTAGTTTCTCATGATCTTTTGTATTTCTGTGGTAATAGTTGTAACTTCTCCTTTATTTCTGATTTTTTTAATTTGAGCTCTCTCTTTTTTTCTTGGAGAGTCTAGCTAAAGTTTTGTGAATTTTGTTTATCTTGTCAAAGAAGCAGCTCTTGATTTCATTGATTTTTTTTCTATTGCCTTTTTAGTCTCTGTTTTATTTATTTCCAGTCTGATCTTTATTACTTCCTTCCTTCTCCTAATTTTAGGCTTCATTTTACTTCTTTTTGTAATTCCTTTAGGCATAAAGGTAAATTGTTTATTTGAGATTTTTCTTGTGTTTTGAGGTAGGCCTATCTGCATTGTTATGAACTTTCCTCTTAGAACCATGTTTGCTGCATCCCATAGATTATGTCCTATTTCTGTTTTTATTTGTCTCTAGGTATTTTTTTTTATTTCTCCTTTGATTTCTTCTATGACCCAATAGTTGCTCAGTAATATGTTTAATCTCCATGTAGAAGTAGGGTTTTTTTCCAGTTTTCTTTTTGTAATTGATATCTAGTTTTATACGATTGTGATCTGAAAAGAGGTTTGATATGATTTCACACTTTCTGAATTTATTGAGACTTGTTTTGTAGCCTAACATGTGATCTATTCTGGAGGATGTTCTGTGTGAACTTAAGAAGATTGTGTATTCTGCTGCTTTCGGATGGACTGTTCTATATATATTTATTAAGTCTATCTGGTCTATTGTGACATTTAAGACCAAAGTGTCCTTACTGATTTTCTGTCTGGATGATTTATCCATTGATATAAGTGGGGTATTAAAATCGCCTACAATTATTGTATTGCTATTGATTTCTCCTTTTAGGTCTGTTAATATTTGCTTTATATATTTAGGTGTTTCTATATTGTATGCCTATACATTTATAAACGTTATATCTTCTTGCTGGATTGACCCCTATATCATTATGCAGTTTGCTACAGTCTTTGTTTTAAAGTCTGTTTTGTCTGATATGAGTGTAGCTACACCAACATTCTTTTCCATTTGTATGGGAGATATTTTTCCATTCCTTCACTTTCCGTGTGTGTGTCTTTACTTCTGAAGTGAGTCTCTTGTAGGCAGTATATAAGTGTGTCTTGTTTTTGTTTGTTTGTTTTTTAATCCATTCAGGCACTCTGTGTCTCTTTATTGGAGAATTTAGTCAACTTACATTTAAAGTATTTATTGATGGGTATGTACTTACTGCCATTTTGTTCATGATTTTCTGGTGTTTTTATGGGTCCTGTCTGCTTCTTTCTTCTCTTTCTCTCTTTCCTTGTGGTTTGGTGACTTTAGTGTTGTGTTTAGATTCCTTTCTCATTTACTTTTGTGTATTTACTATAAGTCTTTGCTTTGTGGTTATCATGAGATTCACATATATATCATCCTATGTATATGACAGTTTATTTTTAAGTTGATAGCAACTTAAATTTGAACACATTTGAAAACTGCATTTTTATCCCACCCACATTTTGTTTTTTATGTCAATTTTACATCTTTTTATTTTATATAACTAATTAATATAGTTTTAGTTAATTTTAATACTTATGTATTTTAGCCTTCTTAGTAGCTTTATAACTAATTAACCTACTACCTTTACTATGTATTTACTTTTTCCAGTGAGAATTTTACTTTTGCATGTTTTTCTGTTATTAACCAGTACCATTTCCTTTCAGCTTAAAGAAGTTCCTTTAACATTTCTTCTAAAGCCAGTTTAATAGTGATAAACTCCTTTAGCTTTTGCTTTCTGGGAAACTCTTTATCTCTCTTGCAAATCTGAATGATAACCGTACTGAGTATTCTTGGTTGGAAGGTTTTTCCTTTTATCACTTTGAATATGTCATGCCACCTTCTTCTGACTTGCAAAGTTTCTGCCGATAAATCTGCTGACACTCTTATAGGATTTCCCTTGTATATAACAAGTTGGTTTTCTCTCTCTCTCTCTCACTGGTTTTAAGATTATCTCTTTAACTTTTGACATTTTAATTATAATGAGACTTAGCTTGGCTCTTTTGGGGCTCATCTTATGTGGCACTTTCTGTTCTTCTGGGACCTGATATCTGTTTCCTTCTTTAGGTTAGGGGAGTTTACAGCCATTTTTTCTTCAAACAAGTTTTCTGCCCCTTTCTCCTGGGACCCCTATAATGCAAATGTCATTCCATTTGATATGGTCCTGTAGGTGCCTTAAGCTGTCTTCATTTTTTAAAATTATTTTTTCTTTTTGTTGCTCTGAGTGAGTTTCGTTTATCTTCCAGCTTGCTGATCTATTCTTCCACTTGAGTCAGTTGCTGTTGAACACCTCAAACTTGTTTTTCAGCTCAATTATTGTATTCTTCAGTTCTGTGACTTATGTTTTTTACTTTTGTTCCCTATATGTTATCTCTTTGTTGAAGGTTTTGTATGTTCATCCTTTCTTCTCTCAAGTTCCATCAGCATCTTTGTGATCATTCCTTTGAATTCTTTATCAAGTAAATTACTTATATTTGTATCATTAAGATGTTTTTCCTGAGGATTTATCTTGTTCTTTCATTTGAAACATATTTCTCTGTTTTCTCAATTTGTTTGACTCTCTGTTTCTATGTTTTAGCTGAAACTGCTACCTTTCTCAGTCTTGAGGGAATGGTCTGTATAGGTGATGATCCTTCTCATTTAACCTTGCCCTAGTTTTTGGTTGTCTCTTGAACCTTTTTGATTTTCTAAACTACATAATTTGTTCTTGATATGTCTCTATTTTTAAGTGTGTGCCAAGGCCTGTCAGTAATCCAAAAGGAGGAATCTCATTTAGGATCTATTTTCAGGTAACAGCTTTTAAAGGATGGAAATGTTTACAGTCTATGGGGCCACATGTGTAATCATTGCTAGTCTGTAGACCAGGAGATCTGGAGGTGTCCCCTGGGAAACAGTTGCAAAAACTAGGGCTTCAGATGAGCCTATAAGCTTCTTTCTGGAAAGTTTTGTGGAGCTGTAGAAAGGCCAAGGGGGTGTTCAAGGATGGTGTTCTCCACTTACACTCCCTAGGGGTGCTTCTTAGCCTCTAGATGTATGGAAACCTAAAGCCTGTCCCTCAAGCTGAAGCTCTAGGCTAAGTAAATAGGCCTTTTTCACAGGAAGACTGGGGTTGTGTTTCAGGCTGCTGTCTGTGCAGTGCACTGGGGGTCATGGACTGCCAAGAACTGTCTTTCCAATTGTTACAGTCCTGTGGAGTTCTGGAATGCCAGGTCTCTTGGCCACCAGGGCCAGGTGATCAAGGGGTGCTCCCAAATATGTGGATTGCTTGTGCCCACTTTTTCAGTAAGGCAGATGGAGAATGTTTGTTCTGTGCACGCATACCAGCTTTAGGCTGGGAAAGGGAGAATGCTGGGATCGTTCAACTCATCAGCCCCAGCCAGAGGCCAGGGCAGTGTTGCAATCCCCCCTACTTGCAGACTTTAGTTAGCAAGTGTGAGGACTCTGTGACCATTCATGTTTCCCTGCCCCAGTCAGGGAGAAGGGGAGCATTGCAACCACCCATGCCCTCCTGCCTCAGCAAGTACCACAACCACTTGTCCCTGTCCATCCCAGCAAGGCAACAGGAGGGTGCCACATCCAACCTCATCCACTTTTGCTAGTAGGCTGTGTGGAGAGAGAGCTGTCTCCAGAGAGCATCTCAACTGTCCCTTGCCCCTCCAGCTGATGCCCCCAGATCAGCAAATGGGAATCTTCCTCATGTATAGTCTAGGTGCTTTTCAATTTGCTGGGTGTCAGGGCAAGCAAGACAGCATGTAAGCCCTCCAAGAGGGGAATCTTTCCTGTACCACTTTGGGAACCTCAAATGTCAGCCCCACTGGTTTTCTAATCCAGACTTTCTCGGGATCATCTCTCCAGTGCACACAGGAGCTGGGGTATCCAATGTGGGGAACCAGTCACTGCCTCCTGCTTCTCCAGGAGAAGTGCTTGTCTGATGATATCCCTCCCTACTGTGTGTTGCTGCACCAGGGTGGGGCTTTTCCTACCCATCTCAGTGTGGTTCTTTTATCCTTTGTTGTGGAGAGCAGTTCATCTAGTTTTCAGATATTTTTCAGAGGGAAATGATCCATATGTAGTAGCAAATCTGGTATATCCATGGGAGAAGGTGAGTTCAGAATCTTCCTACACTGCCATCCTGGATGCCCCTCTTATCAGAAAACTTAGTAAGCCCTTTGGTGAGTAGCCAGGGCCTCCAGGGACTGGATATTGAACAAAGTGTTCAGATGACCTGAGGAAAAGAAACACTATGCTTTGTAACAAAGGCTAGTGAGAATATTTGGTGTTAGGGAATAGGGAACTAGGAAAGAAAAATCCAATGAGTCATGTGGAACTTGCCTGGAGAATGAGTCAGAAAAGACTTTCCTCTCTTATCTCAATTTTAGTTGGGCTAACAAAAGTTGGGTTTTTTGTTTGTTTGTTTGTTTGTTTGTTTATGTTATGTTAGTGACCACAATACATCATCAGTTTTTGATGTAGTGATCCACGATTCATTGTTTTCGTATAACACCCAGTGCTCCATGCAATACGGACCCTCCTTAATACCCATCACCAGGCTAACCCATCTCCCCACCCCTCCCCTCCAAAACCCTCAGGTTGTTTCTCACAGTCCATAGTCTCTCATGGTTTGTCTCTCGCTCCGATTTCTCCCCCTTCATTTTTCCCTTCCTTCTCCTGATGTCCTCCATGCTATTCCTTATGTTCCACAGATAAGTGAAACCATATGATCATTGACTTTCTCGGCTTGACTTATTTCACTTAGCATAATCTCCTCCAGTCCCATCCATGTTGATGTAAAGTATTAATCCTTTCTGATGGCTGAGTAATATTCCATTGTATATATGGACCACATCTTCTTTATCCATTCGTCTGTTGAAGGGCATCTGGGCTCTTTCCACAGTTTGGCTATTGTAGACATTGCTGCTATGAACATTGGGGTGCACATGGCCCTTCTTTTCACTCCATCTGTGTCTTTGGGGTAAATACCCAGGAGTGCAATTGCTGGGTCATAGGGTAGCTCTATTTTTAATTTTTTGAGGCACTGTTTTCCAAAGTGGCTGTACCAACTTGCATTCCCACCACCAGTGTAAGAGGGTTCCCCTTTCTCCACAACCTCTCCAACATTTGTTGTTTCTTGCCTTGTCCACTTTTGCCATTCTAACTGGTGTAAGGTGGTATCTCAATGTGGTTTTGATTTGAATTTCCCTTATGGCTAATGATGATGAACATTTTTTTCATGTGTCTGTTAGCCATTTGTATGTCTTCTTCGGAGAAGTGTCTGTTCATGTCTTCTACCCATTTTTTGACTTGATTATTTGTTTTTTGGGTGTAGAGTTTGAAAAGTTCTTTATAGATCTTGGATACCAGCTCTTTAACTGTAGTGTCATTTGCAAATATCTTCTCCCATTCTGTGGGTTGCCTTTTTGTTTTGTTGACTGTTTCCTTTGCTGTGCAGAAGCTTTTTATCTTGATGAAGTCCCACAAGTTCATTTTTGCTTTTGTTTCACTAGGCTTTGGTGATGTATCTTGAAAGAAGTTGCTGTGGCCAATGTAAAAGAGGTTACTGCCTATGTTCTCCTCTAGGATTCTGATGAATTCCTATCTCACATTGAGGTCTTTAATACATTTTGAGTTTATCTTTGTGTATGGTGTTAGAGAATGGTCGAGTTTCATTATTCTGTATATAGCTGTCCAGTTTTCCCAGCACCATTTATTGAAGAGACTGTCTTTTTTCCATTGCCCATTTTTTTCTGCTTTGTCAAAGATTATTTGACCATAAAGTTGAGGGTCCATATCTATTCTGTTCCACCACAACCAAGTGGGATTTATCCCCAGGATGCAAGAGTGGTTCAACATTCACAAATCAATCAATGTGATAGAACACATTAATAAGAGGAGAGAGAAGAACCATATGGTCCTCTCAATTGATCAGAAAAAGCCATTTGATGAAATATAGCATCCTTTCCTGATTAAAACTCTTCAGAGTATAGGGGTAGAGGGAATATTCCTCAAGTTCATAAAATCCATCCATGAAAAACCCACAGTGAATATCATCCTCAATGGGGAAAAGCTGAGAGCCTTTCCCTTAAGATCAGGAACACAACAAGGATGCCCACTCTCACCACTATTGTTCAACATAGTACTAGAAGTCCTAGCAACAGCAATCAGACAACAAAAAGAAATAAAAGGTATTCAAACTGGCAAAGAAGAAGTCAAATTCTCTCTCTTCGCAGATGACAAGATACTTTATGTGGAAAACCCAAAAGACTCCACCCCCAAATTACTAGAACTCATACCACAATTCAGGAATGTGGCAGGATACAAAATCAATGCACAGAAATCAGTTGCTTTCTTATACCCTAACAATGCAACAAAGAGAGAGAAATTAGAGAAACAATTCCATTTACAACAGCACCAAAAACCATAAGATACCTTGGAATAAACCTAACCAAAGAGGTAAAGGATCTATACTCTAGGAACTACAGAACACTCATGAAAGAAATTGAAGAAGACTCAAAAAGATGGAAAAACATTCCATGTTCATGGATCAGAAGAATAAACATTGTTAAGATGTCTATGCTACCCAGAGCAATCCATACCTTCAATGCCATCCCGATCAAAATTCCATGACATTTTTCAAAGTGCTGGAACAAACAATCCTAAAATTTGTTTGGAATCAGAAAAGATCCCGAATCACCAAGGAAATGTTGGAAAAGAAAAACAAAGCTGGGGGCATCATGTTGACTGATTTCAAGCTATATTACAAAGCAGTGATCACAAGACAGCACTGTACTGGCACAAAAACAGACATATAATGAAAGTTCTTCATAGAGAATACAAATGTCTAATGGGAATAAACACTGTTTACTGCTATGAGATATAAACCCCCTATTCTGTCGTGTTTATGAAATTATACTTCAGTCCTACACTCTTCAACAATAATACTTTTATGGGAATAGACTTTTGTTGAGGGCAACTCAAAGAGATGAAACAGGTAGCATCTGAATTACTTGTGTAAAATACTTAGCATAATGCTCAGCACACAGCAAGAGTCAAATCTTATTATTTTTTGATCTTGTTATTACTCTCAATATTATAATTATGAAGTTACACTATATAACACTGATAATGCAGTAGAAACAAGAAAACTGTGCCTTGTAATCCTTGATTTGGTTTCCCTGTGTGCATCTTTATTTTGTACTGAAAACTTATGAAACTGAAAACTCCAAATTTTTTTCATGTTTAGATTTTTAGATGTGTCCAATCTTAATAGGTAATAGGAAGATAGAAATAGAAAGAGTCATGCAACTGTAGAAGTGCCTCTCTTGTGCCACCATTGCTTTGCAAAGGAATAAGTAATACACAGAAATTAAGAGTCTTTATAGGATAGTATTGTATTACTGACAGTATTTATCTTTCGTTTTTAAAGCAAAGTTCTTCTACCTTCATGCAGCCATCCCAGCTTCTGGAAGCCCCATCACCCACAATTCTCTCTTATGAGTGCCCACGATTCTCTCTCAGTTATAAATTTCAGATTCTCTTCCAAACTAATAAAAATCAAGTTGCAAATTGCTGATATCCAGTGCTCAGTAAATATTTGATGTATTGAAAAACAGCTAAGAAGCAGCTGCCTGATTGTTGAAAGATGGAAGCAGTCGAAGACTGCTGAAAATTGGGCTCATGTCTTCAGATTGCTGAAACTTAGATATTCTAAAGTCTTTAGGGATAAAATCTGCTCCTTACTCATTGTTTTTCTGGTAGATATCACAGTCTCTAAATAATAAATAAATAAATAAATAAATAAATAAATAAATAAATAAATAAAATACAAGAGTATGGAATGTAGGGGTGCCTGGGTGGCTCCGTCACTTGAGCATCTGACTGTTGATTTTGGCTCAGGTCATGATCTCAGGATCATGGGATCAAGGCCCAGGTTGTGCTCAGTACTTAGCATGGAGTCTGCTTGAGATTCTCCCTCTCAAAAAAAAAAAGAGAGAGAGATTCTCCCTCTCCCTCTGCCCCACCCCTCACTCGTGCCTGTGAGCACACGCTCTCTCTCTCTCTCTCTCTCTCTCTCTCAAATAAATAAATAAATAAAATCTTTAAGACAAAAAGTGTGGAATGTATACAAAATAGGTATCTGAATCATTATTCCATTCCTGGAGATGCCCTCTTAACCAGGTTCCCTCACAAGGGCAATCTGAACCTAAACATACTCTTAGTTAAGTCTCTACAGCTTTCCGGAGCCTACATTGGACTTTCTGTGACCACACCATTAACTCATTTGAACTGGAATTATTCTCATCCTTAATGGAGTCCTTTTTGCTTATGTTCAAATATACAAGGACATTTAACTATCCAATGAGATTACGTATGCAAAGAGCCCAGATACATAATAGGCATTTCATGAATGCTAGTTTCCTTCACGTTATCTCCGCTAAGAGGAAAACACAGCCAGTTGTTTTTCATTTTCATAAACAATAGACAATAAAGATAAAGATTTAATTTTTTATGGAAATAATGTTAGATTAAAGAAGTAGTTGTATACTTAGACCATAGGCATGATCAAACAACCAAAAGGACAGGTTTTAGATAATTTTTAAAAACAGGAGTGGCCGTCATCTTGCTTAGAAACTGAAAACTAGCACTCCACAATAGTAACATGGATTAAGGATCCCGTTGTATCAAGAGCACTGAATGAAGGAATAGCAACATGTTTTTTTTTTTCAAAAAAGAATTGCCAGTATAAAGATAGCCATGATCAAAAAAAAAAATTCAAATGCAGAAATAACACAAAGAGTGAACAAAATCTCATAGCCAATAATTTGTGGTACTATGGTTACACTTAGTTATAAATTATTACTTAGCTTATATAAGTAAGTAGAATGATGTATTTCTTCCAAAGTCTTAACAATAATTTGCTAATAATGGACTTATTTTCCAAAATGTCCTAATACTATTCATACACTCCAAGGAATTTAGTCTAGCAACTGTGAGTCAGAAATGTATATCTTCTTACTTTAGCTGCTAATGTTCTTTTTGAATCTAAGGTTATCATATAAGTAATATGTGATAACTTCTTCCCCAAGCATTCATTTAAACATTGTGTTTTTGTGTAAAAAAAGATCACTTTTATTTTCATCATCAAAAAATAGTGCCTTTCTGCTTAACCTCCTATTTCAATTCCTATGATAGGTTGAACATGCCTGTTTAAATTTCTTTTTCCTACTTGACTAGAACTTCTTGGGAGCATAGATTGTGCATTATTCATTAAAAGTTACTGGTAGGGTGTCGGAAGCATAGTAGGGGTGCAATAAATTTTATGAAATGAATAAATGAATGAATGATGCTGTATTAGATATTATACAAACCTAGGGTTCAGGGGGATTTAAAAATTCATGGCATAATCTAAAACTGAATTTATTAAGAGAGAAAATCTGGTAGAGATCTTTTTCAATCTATAAAGATGTGCACATTCTGGGATCTTAACAATCCAGCTATCAATTCCACAGTTCATAAGATAACAAAAATAAAATAAAATCATACATTCAGAGAGTTTGGGGCTGGCTTAGCCTACTGGCCTTTTACAGGTGCAATTTATTTTTACAGTAAAGAGAAGAACACTGAGTCTTCCCAGAATAACCTGATTCCAACAGACTTAAATAAAATTGTTCATTTTTCCAGGTTTTTGACATACTTCTGTCTTTCTAGACCATGAAGTGAATCTCCATTTCCCAAAAGCCCCAGTGCTGATTTTAATGATCCTGTTCACGTGACATACATTTTTTTTTGTTTTATTGCTATTAATGAATGACAAGTGAAGGATATTCATTTTAACTTGAAAATGTCAGGGATGCACTTTAAGAGATATATTTTTGCAGCTTTTAATGAGGTGGTGTTTCTTTTTGAAAGAAATACTCATCTCTGATGTGGGTGCTGTGCAGGTGACAACTGATATTTAATAAGCGATGGTTCTTGTATTAGTCGCAGTTCTCTAAAGAAAATGTCTCAGATTGCTTTTGAAAAACTCCTAGCATCACTAGCCCAAAGGCAAGATGTGACCTTTTTATTACATAATGAGAATCATTTATTATCTTACAATGTATCTTAAAGTCACAGACAAAATGCCACTTTGATAATTGCTTTCAATTAGCTTTGAGCATAGCATATATTCATAAAATGTCTTCTCTAATTTAGACTTGAATTAGAGAAAATTGCAGACATAATCTACTTTAAGGTTGTCTCATTTAAGGTGATTCGTAGTTTTATATCAAAGAAATCAAAACGAGTAGCTTTAGAACAGTCTCTCAAAGTATTTTCAGCAGGCTTTTCAATATTTGATTCTATTCTATTACCAATTAATTAACAAATTAGAAAGCTAGTTCATCATTTCTGACCTTTTTTGCGCGTTAAATTTTGACTTTCATTCCTAATGATTGTTTTGAAATTAAACCTTGCAGTTCATGTGGAAAGAGAGAAACAATCTGATTAGCAAGATAAATAACGCTTGCCTTGATCCCTGGTATATCTTGATGTTGGACTGTAACTAGGATTCTGAATACTGGAATGGTGCAGCCTATCCTGCTTTAAATGGTCAGTGAATTATACTAGGTAATCATGTGACTGAAACAAAGAGTTTTGGGCTGTTACCACAAGTGAGGTTAGAGGTAACATGATATTTAAAATGTGATTTCAGTCAATTTTTATTTTTTGTTAATACATTGAGCATTAGAATATGGCTTAAATGCAAATTCTTGTCTTCCTTAAAAATATTTTTGAAGTAATGAAAACTCTGAAGCTGCATTTTACCCCCATGGTGTTCCAGTAGCCCATAGAATATTATTGACCTTAACAGAGATTCTCTGAAGTCGGTATTATATCTGGAGATTACTCTCTTTCTCTTTCTTTCCCTAGATAAAAATTACACACAAGAACCAAGCCCCAATGCTGATGGGTCCTCCTCCAAAAACCGGGTTGTTCTGCTCCCTCGTCAAAAGAACAAGAAACCGAAGCAAGGAATAAACCTGTCTCATTTTATTCTTCGAGACCTTATTAGCATAATTGGGCCATGGAAACTTATGCTGGAAATCTTTGAACCATTTCAATTCTCTTGCTCATGCAAAATCATGGAATTGGTTTAACAGTTTTTGTTACTGAGCTAACGTAAAATTCAGCTATTAGAAAATTTGTCTCAGTTTTTATAGGCATCTTTGCATGAAGAAGGCAGAAGTTTACATGAAGTGGTCCTGCATATTTTTGTTGCATGCATTCCCATAGATTTTTATGTCCCCCAACTCTTCCTCCCCCAGTTTCCATTTACTGACCTGGGAGAGAAATCTGTGAGCCATAAAAGGAAATACCATGGGAAATGTGATTCTCTGTGTGATTCCAATTATTGATAAGCACTAATCAGTAATGCTACGATGGTCATAACCACAGATTGCGATGCTTTTCCCTT
The DNA here is from genome assembly GCF_037043125.1 of Eumetopias jubatus. Taxonomy (NCBI): domain Eukaryota; kingdom Metazoa; phylum Chordata; class Mammalia; order Carnivora; family Otariidae; genus Eumetopias; species Eumetopias jubatus. Next base: position 48,515,763 of record NW_028274820.1, on the reverse strand, counting down.
TTAGAATCAGTGTCTCAATGACCTTTGAACTATGACTTGAGAAGAAACTTTTAATTGGAAGATTTTATTAAATAGCTGTCTATGATACCTCGCTGTATCTAAATAGTTTTTCTTCAACATCTTGATGCTTCTGAGTGGATTTTAAAATTTCAGGTATAAAGTTTTCTTGTGCTAAAAAAAAATAGAAAAGTGATTTTTATTTTGTTTCATTTTGTTTTTAATTCCAGAAATAAGTGAAAACAGAAATAAGTTACTTGGCAGTAAATTGTGGTAATATGACAAGCCTTATTCCTTTCTGCATGTGGATCTAGAAGAAAATTCATAACCACACCAGTAACCAAATAGCTGTTTTAAACTATGTGCCTAATATACTATCTCCCACCAAAGATTCAGAAAAAGATGCTTGAGAGAAGTGGGTTCATGTATAATTAATTAGCATTGTGGAGAAAATTTATGGTTCTTATGATTAATTTTTTGATGACTTAAACTCTGGAAAGAGAGTGAATTACCCATTAATTATAATTAAAGTTCTCACCTTATGCAGACAATAGGCCATACAACACAGTCAAAGCTCAATTCGCTGATTTCTAGCTTTTTTTGATCATTTATAAATATAGGTATCTGTAATTTTTAATGGATCAGTTAAGTGCACTTGAGAAAGTAAATGATTGTATCAATTTTGTTCTAGTATAAATTGATACCTGTAAGAAATATCAAGTTCACCGAAGCAAATCATGCATGCAATTAACCCTCTCCCATCAGCCTAGGCCACTCCCATCTCTATGGCATTTCAAATATTTATTTGGAAATGATGGCCCAAATCGTCGTTTACGGTATTCATGGTATGGTTGGAGTCTCTGTTTAAAGAAATTATGGAATATGTACTTTTCTTAGTGTTTCATTAAATCTATGATTATAAAATGAAATGCTATTCTGACTAGTTTGGGTATTGTTCATTCATATTGACCTGCATCTCATCATTGCATGTTTTATGTTTTTAAACATGCCATAAGGAAAACAAGTGCTTGAAATGCATGATTTATTAGTTTTTCTCTCCACTCTGCATTAAAGTACTAATGATTTATCAGTTCTGTTTTTCTATTGATTCATTCATCTTTGAATAACAAATAGCATTTAGTGATTCTGTTGAACACACTCCTGTGCATGGATTTATGGATTTCAAGTGAAATTGCTATAATTTTTGTTCTTTGGTTTGAAAACTCAACTGAATGCTGTTATATCAAATAGCTACTCTCAAGCAATGTACTATAATGGAAGATTATGTATAAAGCGTATTATTTTAGTGTTCCAGGAACATTAGATGGTAAATATCAATCAACAATAAGTTTAATTGCTCTGAAAATAAAAGCTTTTGAATAAAATTAAGACATAATTTAGCATTCCCAGGAAAATTATCATTACAATTGCAAATGTGGCACAGCAATCACTTGCCCTAGTATAATAAAAAAAAAAAGTTATTTGGCAGAGCAGTAATCTGGAGCAAAAGAAATCTCTAAACAGTAACAAATGCATTACTGACATAATGTTACATAACACACACATTGATTTCGTGTATCTATGGTTACAGGTAATAAATATTTTTACATAAATTGACACAATTTTCTACAATGGGCAGGCAGGCTTTGTATCAAAACATATTCTGAAGCCACCAATTATTTTATGTGCAGTACACATACAATTATGTCTTGGCTACCTTTTATAGTATGTTGTGTGAAGGCAGCAACAGTTTGTGAATCATTCTTAACAATCTGTGCAGTGGAAAGCTCCTGAGGAGACAGTGGGTTAGGACAAATCAAACAACCTGCCTATCAGACTTCCACAGTTGAAATCAAGGGATGCAGCTTCACTTCGGTGTAGCTACAGAATTATAATTAGTGATAATAGTAGTTACATTTTCAGTCAGAATTCATTGGTACAAATAATAAATGTTCAAATAGAGATCAAATGTGACTGCCTTCAACTCATTTTCTAAAGCTACTGACATGCTTGCCCTTCAAGTACACTACTCCTGGGATTTAGAAAGTAGTTTAAAAAAAAAAAAAACTGACTTTGATGGTTTTGAAATCAGAGAAGATATTCTTTCCATTTTTATGGCAGCCTCAAGTGAAGCATATATATTTTAAGGAAAATTCTAAACGGAAAGTTTTATGGTATCTTAAAATATTGAATAACGAATGTTAGCTTTTCAAGATGGAATTTTTTCTTCTCTGTGTGTGGGTGTTGGAGTTGTTGAGTCAACCTCTTTAAATATAGTAGACATCATAGTACAAAGTTTTAAGTAGATGAAACCCTAAAGTAAAAAATTAACACTGGACTTGCAGGGGTCAGAGGAACAGGGGAAGAGATATGCATTTTGCTCAACAGTGCAATACACCGAGTTGATAAACAGACATTCCAGGAGAATCCTGGCTATCCAAGCTTCCAGTAGGAATGGAGATGTCTATGTGGATCCAGAAAGTTTAAAGGACGTAAGTGTATTTTTCCACATACATGTGTATACCATGTGTATTCGATGCAAAAAGTGCTGGTCAATATATTTGTGGAGAAAGAAGGTATCTTGTAGAAGGTGAAGAAAACAAACTTTTAAAACAATTTTCATGTTTAAACTATCTCTGTGACTATAGCCATAACAAAGCAGAAGGCTCAGCTGTTTAGTGTCGTCTACTGCAGGTAGAAATTTAAATCTGATGAATTGTGTATATGTTTCTGCATTTTGTTCTTTTTTAAGGGGATGGGAAATAATTGCAGTTTTCAAGGGAGAACCTGTTTTGAATTTCAGACTGTATTCTACTTGAATGAGACAAAACTTTTAAATGGTTCCATTCCTTTTTGTGTCAGTTTATTGTTTATTGATTATAAAAAGGAAAATGTACCTTTCATGGCACATAGAACTCCCCAACAATTATTCAAATACAGTATGTATATTCTAAACCAAATAATGAAGCCCTTGTAATATATGTTAAGGATGTAAAATTTAAATAAATAAATAAGCAAACAAAACCCGCAAAAGAGCTTTTATTTTGTGACAGACAGAAATCGCCCCTTTAGTCTCCCGACTAAGTTGCATTCCATTTAAATAAAATTTGAATAAACTCACACTGAGGGATTCTATACATCCTTATTGTGTTTAAAAACAGAATTCATTTAATTACAGTATCTTATTAATTATTTTTCAGAAAGTGTTATATACAATATCGTGCTTTTTGAAATAAAAGTGTTAACCACTCAGTTAAGTGTCATTCCTTCCTGCCATTTTGGCCAGATTTGGTCTGTACCTGAACCTTCCAAGCAGTTGCCATCAGTCTACCCCACTGGATCTCCGTCTTCTGTCAGGGAGGAAGGAGTCTGGGCATCTGGGGACTGAATTCTGTCATTAAGAATGGAATCATTCTATTTTGTGCTGCTTTGGCCCCGGGTTGCTGCTGTGAACATTATTCCAGCAATTTCAGAGATCCCAGGAACACCAACACACCGGCTGATAGACTATTGGAGACTGAAAGATGGGGTCAGGGGTTCTGGGAGGACTTAAACTGAATTTTCCGGATGAAACCCATTTTGAATTTCATTTTGTGTAGCAGATTTCAGCAAATCTCTCCTGGGCATTGACTGGGGAATCCAATATTTTACAAAGGGGTTACAGCAGGTAAAGGGCAGTAGTTCTTTGCATTCTTTCTACTTGAGGTCAAGATTGGCTACCCCGGGTGTTGGGTGTCCCCGTGGATGTGGTGGCCCCCAGAGCTGGGACAGCACTCTGCGACACTGCCATGTCACTGACCAGAATGCTGCTTCCTCCTTCTCTTCATCAAGTTTTGGAATAGGCCCATGCCCATTGAGCTTGACAACCTCAAGGTGAATCTGCCTCTGGGAGCTGTAAGAAGGTTCTGAGACGGAGGTGTCAACTTTAATCCTAGCTGCACATTTGGCAGAATGTAGTTCAGAGGAGAGTTAATCTCTCTAAGCCTCAGTCTTCTCATCCATACAATAGGCAGAAATACAGGCCCTGTATCAGGGTTGTTATGAGGATTTAAGTAGAGAGAACTTTCTAACTCATTTTCTTTTTTTTTTTTTTAAGATTTTATTTATTTGACAGAGAGAGAGAGAAAACACAAGCAGGGGGAGCAGCAGAGGGAGAGGGAGAAGCAGGCTTCCAGGTGAGCAGGGAGCCCAATGTGGGGCTTGAGATCCCAGGACCCTGAGATCACAACCCAAGCCAAAGGCAGACGCCCAACGACTGAGCTACCCAGGTGCCCCTCTAACTCATTTTCTATCAGCAGTGGCAGGAGACTCCTCTTCGTCCCCACTTCGGGCCCTCCTCTGCAATACCAACGATAGTTTTCTAGAAATAGATGATATTCCTCAACACATCACCCTGTTTTACATGATAGAAGTCCAAAATCCTCAGGCAAAGGGTTTTCATGAGCTGGATCTTCTTAACCTTTCCTCTGTCCACTTTCCTCCTAACCCCATGTGCAAACTTGGTTCCAGCCACACCATTCCACTTGCATTTCACCAGATATGCCATGTTTTTTTCATGGCTATGCACTTCGGCAAATTTTATACTCACTGGCACATTCCCTTTCTCAATGGTTGGTTCACTTCTGTTTGGGACGATTTCTTGGACCCACCTTTGTCCAGAATGCATGAGAGTAGTTCTGGTGAGTCTCTGTTGTGCCCCTTTAATACTCTGATTCCTATGCTAAAGGTTTTCGCTCCGTATTTCAAATGGTTACTTGTCTGATTGTCTCGTTAAACTGGTGAGTCATGTGAAAGCCAGCCCTGGGTTCTAGTCCCTGCTGTTCTCCTGGGGCCATCCCTATAAGATATCCAATAATCTTTGAATAAATACGAGCTACCAAAATTCCCAAGTTCCCATAAAACGTGTATTACTCCTTTCAGAAGAAATTATATAAATATAGTCTATTCAATAAATCATAAAAGTATGACCTTTTTTTACAATTTTATTTTATTATCCCTTATAAACTTTGGCTGAATAAACTTACAGTTCATTCTTATGTCTTTCTCACCTCTTGTCATTTTCCCACATGCAGTAGTACAACATTTCCAACTTTTCGGTTAATTCGGTAGCCAAAATGGCATGCACTTTAACTCATAAGTGGTTATCACTGGGCCAGCACAGGGTCCGCGTGCCTGGTGGGGCTGGAAGTCATGGATAGCTGTCTTCTATTCTCCCAAGGAATGCTGGAGAGGTATTATGTAGGATAATGGCCCCCAAAAGATGTTCACATGCTGATATTTGGAGCCTTTGAATATGTTATGTTACATAGCCACAGGGAATTAAGGTTACAGATAGAATTAAAGATGCTAATCAGCTGAGTTCAAGCTGAAGAGCAGCCTGGATTATCTAGGTGTGCTCAATGTAATCTCAAGCGTCCTTTAAAGTGGACGAGAGAGGTGGAACGGGTCAGAGTCAGAGCGAGGTTTGAAGATACTGTATTGCTTCGTTTGAAGATGGCGGAAGGGAGACCACAAGCCACAGAAAGCAGGGGTCTCCGCAGAAGGTAAGGAAAAGGATTTTCCTCCTGAACCTCCAGAAGGAACAAAAAGCTTTAATTTCAACCTAGTGAGACCCATTTTGAACTTCTGAGTTGCGGTACTAAGATAATAAGTTTGTGTTTTTTAAGCCACTAAATTAGTGGTAATTTGTTACCGCGTAAATCGGAAACCAATATAGGGAAGTAGGAAGGTAGAATACTATGTGCAGGGCTGTTGCTGAAGCATTGATGCCTTTTAAAATAGAATAAAAGTGCTGTTGCTTAATCTTTAATGCATTTGAATTGCTTAATCCTCCCTTAAATGCATTTGAATTTCGAGAATCCAGTACACATGGCCTCACCTTTGACCCATGTAGATAAACTGATGAGGGGTGGAGAAAGGGAGAGATTATTTTATTTCCAGTTCATTCATTTTTGATTGATAGTGCTCTAATAGGGGAAAAGAGAAAAAATAAAAGCTTCTGTTGTGATGACATTTATTTTGCTGAAGACAACAATCTCAAAAATTTATTTTTTTCAGATTATATCTATAATCCTGGTTTTTAGTTATTTGGATATTTGCTTGTATTAATGCTTTTTACCCTTCCTGGGGCACTTAGGACACTTTCTACTTGAGTCTGTAGGAATAAGAAAATAATAAAAGGTGACTGTAAATGAGCGGTTTAGAGTAATCTTCTCAAGTTAAATTATTTATGTACATCTGCCCCACATTTTCCTGTGCATTCATTTCACAAGTTGAGCTTCAGCTGGGGCAACAGCTGAACAGAGTCAGCTAATGAAGCCGCGCCTACATGCTGGGTCAGAGCCCTACTTTGCCATTTGGATTGCTATCCCGGTTTGAAGCTTTTGAAGAGGTGTGTGCTTGGCAAATGCTAATGAATTTAAACTGGCTTACGCGTAAATGACTACGCATTTGGAGGGGAAATTTGAAGTACTTTGCAAATATTTTACAGTGCAAACGGTTTTCTGGGCCTCATCTTGTTCATAGATGAGACTTGCCTGAATCATCTAGAAAGGTTGCCAGCCACATGAAAACTTAGCATGTCTTTAACTTGAGACCTTTAACTCAAGTCCTTTTCCTAACCAGAGCCTTCTCTTGTGAGTTTAAGGTATCAGAGACTCTCTCGCCATCCACACACCTGGGAGAAATTAATTCAGTGCTATTTTCTGTACAGTTAAGTCACAAAGATTCTGTCCTTGACTTCACTCTACGAGGCTCCCTTGAACTCTGTTTCACCCAGGCTTTAGCTTCTAGACTTCTTGGTCTCTGCATTGTCCAGTTTGAGCAGGAATCCTAAGTCAGTTTAGCTGGAGTTCCCCATCCTCCGTATCTGATCACCTTCAGTATCTATCTAACCAGGTTTCTCAGCCTCCACCATCCCCAGGTGATAACTGTTAACCTTGCCCCTCTTGTTTCTTTTAATAATTTGCCATCCACTGACCCCCTACACTGTACCTTAACTATTAATGCCCACTTGACCATGCTGTGTTTGGAGTTGAAACCAGTCTCTCTCTCCTGTCAAATTCCGTTTCAGTGGTCCCTAAGCCTGTTCTGATAGCCACCCCTCCCCCACTTGAATAAAATCTTTCTTGCCCTGCTTTAACAAGTGTCATTCAAGAATTTTTCTTTAACATTAGTTTTGGGTATAATGGAAAATCAGTATAATGGTAGCATATTATCAGAAGTTAAAGACTTGCAAAATTCAGTCATATAAAAGAATATTCTCAAGGGAATTTACTTTATATTACAATTGATAAAATAAAAAAACATTTTTTTAAAAAAGACAGAATGTAGGAGTAGTTACTATTGCCCATGTGAAGCTTTAAAACAATTGATGATTTGCAATTCCATAACATAGTTGGTTGTAAGAGAACCATATTGCCCATGATCCTACCTTGAGTTTACCTGCTGCCATGGAAAGTTTCCTGCACACACAGCACTCTTCTGAAAAAACTCTTTCAAGGAAGCAAACATGCTGGGGTATTCCTAGGTTGAACCCTGAAATGTGGCAGAATAATACCCCCAGCTCAATCCTCAGCCAATTGGGATGAGAGACCACTGATAAATGTCCCAGTCTCCCTGTTCTTACAGGTTTGACAATTCAGAGGTATGGTCCACTGAAATTTTTAGGCTTCCTAGTGGGACTATGCCCCAGTAGAGCACTCATTAATGTGGCCTTTATTGACTTGTCTTGTGTCTCCTGGTGTTGTCTTCCAAATAAACTACCAACATCCAAATCCTTGTCTCAGGCTCTGCTTTTGAGGAAGTGTTGTTTTGAGGAAGCCTTGTTTGAACCCAAAGACAGTATTAAGGTCCCACCTAAGGCTGTTACTCTTTCAAAAAGACCTGTGTCAAAAAAAAAAAAAAAAGTTGCAAATCAAATGGCTGAAGAGGCCAAGAGGATATTAAAGACAGACTGAGACTCATTAAAAATTATAGGAGTTTATTTGAACAAAAATTGATTAGAATTGGGCTGCATCCAATCCAGCAGAGATAGAAAGAAGCTTGAGGAGCTGTATAAAATGAGAGACTTTTATAGGCAGAAGAGAGCAGGAACAAGAAGGAAATTATATGAGGCATAAAATCAGATTGGTTATTGTACGGTTACTTCACTTTGGAGAAGGATGGCAGGGGTCTATCAGGCAGATTATGTAACTAGTGCTGATCAGGCCATTGCTGATTGACTGATTTAAGATTCCATTTCTGGAAAGGCTGAAACTATAAGTCTCATTTTGGTGATGTGGGCTTAGCATAAGTGACTCCATTATGGGCTAGATAACTCGTTCATGTGAATTATTTCAATTGAAATTAAATGTGCCAAAACACAGAGACAGAAATACTGGGTATCTCTTAGTGATTCCTTTAACAAATTTACTATGTTTATTGAATGCCTATGAACTCAGGAAACATCTGTGAATAAAACAAAGTCCATTGTCTTCATGTGGATTATATACTAGCTCTAACAACCATTAAACCATTTCTGTAAGCCATTTAAAGTGGCAATATCTGTTTCAATTAAAAATTTTCATGAGGTTATATTATATGTGGGATGCTTGCAAGCAAATATTTTTATAGCAGGAGTAACTTTCATGGTAGTATTAGGTTTGAAATTTTTTTTTTTTTTTTTATTCTTTGCTCTCTACTTACTCTACTCAGTTTCCCTAATCAACTTTGACTTAGGGCTTTTACCACTTCACAGTGAAAGGAAAAGGACAAGTCCAATGTGGTGGGTGATTTATTTATATATTATAATGTTGTTTTTTATTGAGCTGAGGATAATCTCTGCATAGACAACTAAAAACAAGGAATTGAATACAGGCTTGACTCTCCACAAAGTACTTCTCACCATTCACTGCCTATGTGCTTCTTAATGGAGGGTAGATAACAATCTGCCAGTGAGTATTTTTGGGGAACCCCTGACATTTAAGGATTGTGGGGAAAAAATAAATTTAATGCAAAAACCAACATAGATCCATATACATTTTAAAATGGAACAAATATTAAAGTAAAACCACAGGTTTGCAATGGGTCACTTAAAATAGTCCCTCAAGCTTCCTGGCTTATGCTATCAGAACTCTGGAAGATGCTTTGGGGGGAAACAGTGCCTCATAGTCAGATCTTGACCACATTCTGGACTTCACTTACAAGCTGCAGACCTGTATCTAAGGACACACTGTCACCTCTATCTGGATATTCCATGGGCATCACATATGCAATGTTCCTGACTCTTGACCCATCCACATTCTCATATGACCACCTGCCTCCCTGTCTGTTACTTGCTTTCCACTTCATGGAAGCATGACCCACTCTTTCTTAATCAGTCACCAAATCTTTTCTATTCAATTTATTTCTTTAATTTTCACTCACCTTCTATTTCTACCCCCAGTGTATTGTACAATTTTTGACCTTTATGTCTCATTAGAACTTTTTCAGACCTATCTGCTTTTCGTTTGGTTTACTTTTGCTTGATCCTACCACATGATGTAAACATTTTTTTCTACAATAGATACTATTAATATACTACTAATACAGAGAAATTACAGTGTATACTCAATAAAATGAATTATTTTTCCTATGGATAGGCATAGCTTCAAAATTCTTCCCTGAGACTGTCTTTTCTCTCTTATATTAAAATAAGCTATTTTGAGTGAGGAAAGAAAGGACAAGAATAATAGAAGTCCACTTAATATCTTAGCAAAAACCCCAATTGAGGAGTGCCTGGGTGGGTCAGTTGGTTAAGCGTCTGACTCTTGATCTCAGGGTCATGAGTTCAAGCCCTGTGTTGGGTTCCACGCTGGGCATGGAGCCTACTTGAAAACCAAAAAACCCTAAGGTCCTGAGTGGAGTTAAGCATGTGGTAGTGCTGCATGGACCCTCACCACCAAATTGATATAGAAAGGTGCTGAATTATAGCTGATCTAGAAGACTTTCAGCCCAACTTGGAGCTCTCCAAGGATTTCCAAGGCCTCTGCCCTCAGATTTCCTTTACCCTCTAAAATCCTTGCCATCTTAGAAAAATACATGGGTTAGAATATCTCATTGTTTAGTAGAGAACTTAATGCATTCAAAGCTTGTTTCACTGCATCCAGTCATCAAACAAACGAGTTGGTGTAAGAAATAATGGATAAAATTGTAGTTTGAAGCACTTAGCATCTATAAAGATCTGCAGATGGGCTAAATAATATTTTCAGAATATTTATACATGCTTGTAACTTTTCTGTGCTCTCTAGTAACTACATGCTGTGAGCTCTATTTTCACATCTGTGAAGAATTAGTTGGGTTTTGGCTTATAATGTTTTAGATTACCTTAACATATGTACTTCTAAATATCTGGCATTTCTTTTAAAGTTTTTCTAGCATAGATTTTTTTTTTTTCTTCTCAGTATGTATATTCTACTTTTTAGACACCTTTCTGGAAAAAGAGACAAATTCTGTCTCACATTTACTCACACATATGTACATGCTGCCTCATAATTTGGCAAAGAAAATTTAATTGAAGAATAGGAGAGTCCTGTACAGCCTATATTAATTTCAAGACATTAACATTTATAATAATGTAAAATATTTGACAATGTTCATTCAATTGTTACCCTAGCTTTCTTTTAAGAAAACACATAGGCAAAATAGAGGTTCCTTTTGATCACATAGCTGGAAGATCAGTGGTGACTCTAATGTAAAAAATGTTTTATTAATAAATGCATAAATTAGGTTTCTAAATCCTTTGACAGCAAACATAAAGTTATTTGAAAACAATCACTTAATATTAAATTTGAGAACATGGACACTTGTAAATTCAAGAATAAACTGAGGTCTTTGTTCTTACATTAATTTTTAGTTTTTCTCCTAGCTGATAAGTGCTCCTAAACTGAAAAGCCCTGTCAAGTTTAGAGAAGGAAGAGTAGGCACTTGAAAATGCCTTCCTAGTTCTCCTTACTAGAATTCCATCTTACACTGGTTTCTTTCCCTCCTCCTCCTTCCCCCTCCTCCTTCCCCCTCCTCCTTCCCCCTCCTCCTTCCCCCTCCTCCTTCCCCCTCCTCCTTCCCCCTCCTCCTTCCCCCTCCTCCTTCCCCCTCCTCCTTCCCCCTCCTCCTTCCCCCTCCTCCTTCCCCCTCCTCCTTCCCCCTCCTCCTCCCCCTCCTCCCCCTCCTCCCCCTCCTCCTCCTCCTCCTCCTCCTCCTCCCCCCGCCTCCCTCCCCCCTCCGCCTCCCCAGCAATTGCTGGATCTTATGGTAGTTCTACTTTCAACTATTTGAGGAAACTCCATACTGTTTTCCAGAGTGACTGCACCAGCTTGCATTCCCACCAACAGTGTAGGAGGGTTCCCCTTTCTCCGCATCATCGCCAATATCTGTCATTTCCTGACTTGTTAATTTTAGCCATTCTGACTGGTGTGAGGTGGTATCTCATTGAGGTTTTGATTTGGATTTCCCTGATGCCGAGCGATGTTGAGCACTTTTTCATGTGTCTGTTGGCCATTTGGATGTCGTCTTTGCAGAAATGTCTGTTCATGTTTTCTGTGCATTTCTTGATTGGATCATTTGTTCCTTGGGTGTTGAGTGTAAGAAGTTCTTTATAGATTTTGGATACTAGCCCTTTAGCCCTTTATTTGATAAGTCAGTTTCTAATATCTTCTCCCATTCTGTTGCTTGTCTTTTGGTTTTGTGGACTATTTCTTTTGCTGTGCAAAAGCTTTTTATCTTGATGAAGTCTCAGTAGTTCTTTTTTGCCCTTGTTTCCCTTGCCTTTGGCGATGTCTCTAGGAAGAAACTGCTGTGGCTGAGGTCGAAGAGGTTGCTGCCTGTGTTCTCCTCAAGGATTTTGATGGACTCCTATCTCACATTGAGGTCTTTCAACCATTTTGAGTCTGTTTTTGTGTGTGGTGTAAGGAAATGGTCCAGTTTCATTCTTCTGCATGTGGCTGTCCAATTTTCCCAACACCATTTGTTGAAGAGACTATCTTTTTTCTATGGGACATTCTTTCCTGCTTTGTCAAAGATAAGTTGACCATACAGTTGAGGGTCCATTTCTGGGCTCTCTGTTCTGTTCCATTGATCTATGTGTTGGTTTTTGTGCCAGTACCACACTGTCTTGATTACAGCTTTGTAATAGAGCTTGAAGTCCGGAATTGTGATGCCACCAGCTTTGCTTTTCTTTTTCAACATTCCTCTGGCTATTCGGGGTCTTTTCTGGTTCCATACAAATTGTAGGATTATTTGTTCTATTTCTTTGAAAAAAGTGGATGATATTTTGATAGGGATTTTATTGAATGTGTAGCTTGCTCTAGGTAGCATTAACATCTTCACAATATTCTTCCAATCCATGAGCATGGAATGTTTTTCCATTTCTTTGTGTCTTCCTCAATTTCTTTCAGCGAGTACAGATCTTTGCCTCTTTGGTTAGATTTATTCCTAGGTATCTTACGGTTTTGGGTGCAATTGTAATTGGGATCGACTCCTTAATTTCTCTTTCTTCTGTCTTGTTGGTGGTGGATTTCTGATTTCTGTGCATTGATTTTTATATCCTGGCACTTTAGTGAATTCCTGTATGAGTTCTAGCAGTTTTGGGGTGGAGTCTTTTGGGTAATATGATACATTTCTACATAAAGTATCATATCATCTGCAAAGAGTGAGAGTTTCACTTCTTTGCCAATTCGGATTCCTTTTATTTCTTTCTGTTGTCTGATTGCTGTGGCTAGGACTTCTAATACTATGTTGAATAGCAGTGGTGATAGTGGACATCCCTGCTGTGGGGAAAGCTCTTAGTTTTTCCCTATTGAGAATGATATTCACTGTGGGTTTTTCATAGATGGCTTTTGTGATATTGAGGTATGTACCCTCTATCGCTATACTCTGAAGAGTTTTGATCAAGGAAGGATGCTGTACTTTGTCAAATGCTTTTTCTGCATCTATTGAGAGGATCATATGATTCTTGTTATTTCTTTTGTTAATATATCACATTGATTGATTTGCAGATGTTGAACAAAACTTGGAGCCCAGGGATAAATCCCACTTGGTCATGGTGAATGATCCTTTTAATGTACTGTTGGATCCTATTGGCTAGTATTTTGGTGAGAATTTTTGCATCTGTGTTCATCAAGGATATTGGTCTGTAATTCTCCTTTTTGATGAGGTCTTTGTCTGATTTTGGGATCGAGGTAATGGTGGCCTCATAAAATGAGTTTGGAAGTTTTTCTTCCATTTCTGTTTTTTGGAACAGTTTCAGAAGAATAGGTATTAATTCTTCTTGAAATGTTTGGTAGAATTCCCCTGGGAAGCCAACTGGCCCTGGGCTTTTGTTGGGAGATTTTTGATGACTGCTTCAATATCCTTAGTGGTTCTAGGTCTGCTCAGGTTTTCTATTTCTTCCTGGTTCAATTTTGGTAGTTGATACGTCTCTAGGCATGCATCCATTTCTTCCAGATTATCTAATTTGCTGGCATATAGTTGCTCATAATATATTCTTATATTTGTTTGTATTTCTTTGGTGTTGGTTGTGATCTCTCCTTTCATTCATGATTTTGTTGATTTGGATCATTTCTCTTTTCTTTTTGATAAGTCTGGCCAGGGGTTTATCAATCTTGTTAATTCTTTCAAAGAATTTCAAAGAATCAGCTCCTACTTCCATTGATCTGTTCTACTGTTCTTTTGGTTTCTGTTTCATTGATTTCTGCTCTGATCTTTATGATTTCTCTTCTCCTGCTGGGTTTGGGCTTTATTTGCTGTTCTTTCTCCAGCTCCTTTAGGTGTAGGGTTATTTGAGACCTTTGTTTCTTGAGAAAGGCTTGTATTGCTATATACTTTCCTCTCAGGACTGCCTTTGCTGCATCCCAAAGACTTTGAACAGTTGTGTTTTCATTTTCATTTGCTTCCATGAATTTTTTTAATTCTTCTTTAATTTCTTGGTTGACCCATTCATTCTTTAGTAGGATGCTTTTTAGCCTCCATGTATTTCAGTTATTTCTGACTTTTCTCTTGTGATTGAGTTCTAGTTTCAAAGCATTGTGGTCTGAAAATATGCAGGGAATTATCCCAATCTTTTGGTACCGGTGGAGGCCTGATTTGTGACCTAGGATGTGATCTATTCTGGAGAATATTCCATAGGCACTAGAGAAGAATGTGTATTCCGTTGCTGTGGGATGGAATGTTCTGAAGAGATCTGTGAAGTCCATTGGGTCCAGTGTGTCATTTAAAGTCTTTATTTCCTTGTTGATCTTTTGCTTAGATGATCTGTCCATTTCAGTGACGGGGGTGTTAAAGTCCCCCCACTATTATTGTTGTCAATGTGTTTCTTTGCTTTTGTTATTAATTGGCTTATATAATTGGCTGCTCCCATGTTAGGGACATAGTAGATATTTACAATTGTTAGATCTTCTTGTTGGATAGACCCTTTAAGTAAGATATAGTGTCCTTCCTCATCTCTCATTACAGTCTTTGGTTTAAAATCTAATTTGTCTGATATAAGGATTGCCACCCCAGCTTTCTTTTGGTGTCCATTAGCATGGTAAATGGTTTTCCAGCCCCTCACTTTCAATCTGGAGGTGTCTTTGGGTCTAAAATTAATCTCTTGTAGGCATATATCGATGGGTCCTGTTTTTTTTTATCCAATCTGATAGCCCGTGTCTTTAGATTGGGGCATTTAGCCCATTTACATTCAGGGTAACTATTGAAAGATAGGAATTTAGTGCCATTGTATTGCCTGTAAGGTGACTGTTACTGTATATTGTCTGTGTTCCTTTCTGGTCTATGCTGCTTTTAGGCTCTCTCTTTGCTTAGAGGACCCCTTTCAATATTTCTTGGAGGGCTGGTTTCATGTTTGCAAATCCCTTTAGTTTTTGTTTATCCTGGAAGCTTTTTATCTCTCCTTCTATTTTCAATGACACCCTAGCTGGATATAATATTCTTGGCTGTGTATCTTTCTCGTTTAGGCTCTGAATATATCATGCCAGTCCTTTCTGGCCTGCCAGGTCTCTGTGGATAGGTCTGTTGAAAATCTAATGTTTCTACCATTGTAGTTGACAGATCTCTTGAGCTGCTTTCAGGATTTTCTCTTTGTCTCTGAGACGCATAAGTTTTACTATTAGATGTTGGGGTGTTGACTTATTTTTATTGATTTTTGAGGGGGGTTCTCTGTGCCTCCTGGATTTTGATGCCTGTTTCCTTCCCCAAATTAGGGAAGTTCTCTGCTATAATTTGCGCCAGTAGACCTTCTGCCCCTCTCTTTCTTCATCTTTTGGGATCCCAATTGTTCTAATGTTGTTTCATCTTATGGTATCACTTATCTCTCGAATCCCCCCTCGTGATCCAGTAGTTTTTTATCTCTTTTTCTCGGCTTCTTTATTTTCCACCATTTGGTCTTTTATAGCACTAATTCTCTCTTCTGCTTCATTTATCCTAGCAGTTAGTGCCCCCATTTTTTATTGCACCTCATTAATAGCCTTTTTGATTTCGACTTGGTTAGATTTTAGTTCTTTTATTTCTCCAGAAAGGGTTTCTCTAATATCTTCCATGCTTTTTCAAGCCCAGCTAGTATATTGAAAATCATCGTTCTGAACTCTAGTTCCTACATCTTACTCATGTCTGTATTGATTGGTCCCTGGCAGTTGCTTCTTGTTCTTTTTATTGAGGTGATTTTTCCATCTTGTCATTTTGTCCAGAGGAGAATAGATGAAAGAACAAAATGCTAACAGGGTAACAATGACCCCAGAAAAATATACACTAAACAAATCAGAAGTGACCTGAAACCAGGGGAAAAGAAAGGGAAAGAAAAAGAAATAAAAAATTAAAAGATAAAAACAAACAAAAAAAACAAAATATGATCAAATATGATCAGGCTGGTGCATAGATCAGTGCCACACACGATTTGGGGTGTATTTTGGTCTGTTAGAAGAAAATGCCTCACAAAATTTTAAAGAAAAATATATGTACAAAAATAAGGGTAAATACGATGAAGGGATGGAATATGACCCTAAATATGAAAATTATAAAAGCTTTTATAAAAGGAATTGATAAGCTGGTTGGATAAAAAGAGATATAAAAAAAGGGGGGGAGAGAATGTGATCAGGCAGGAGACTAGAACAAAGCCATACACTAGAGATTTAGGGTATATTTTGGTCTGTTAGAAGAAAGTGTATCCCAAAATTTTAAAGAGAGAACAACTTAAATATATATACCACAAATAAGGTTAACGACTCTGAAGGGATAGAATATGACCCTAAAGATGAAAAGTAAAAAAAAATTTAAAAAAGGGATTGATGAAATGTTGGTTGAAAAAGGGAAAAAGAAAAATTTAAAAAAATTTAAAAAATTAACTTTGAAAGACTAAAGAATCCTGGTAAAAAAGCCATGAATTCTATATGCTATATACCCCTAGCGCTGGAGTCCTGTCGTTCTCATTGATTGGTAAACTCAGTCTTGGCTGGCTGTTCTTGCTGATCTTCTGGGGGAGGGGCCTGTTGCCGTGGTTCCCAAATTTTTGCCGGAGGCGGAATTGCCCCACCCTTGTCGTCCCGGCTAAGTAATCTGCTCAGGTTTGCTCTCGGGAGCTTGTGTTCCCAGGAAGCTTTAGGTACAGCTTTGGAGGATGAGAGTGAAAATGATGGCCTCCCAATCTCTGCCCAGAGGAGCCAAGAACTCAGGGCCCCGCTCCTCAGTGAGCCCCCAGAGAAAAGCAGTCACTCCCGTCTCCCCGGTCTCCGGCCACACTCTGTGCTCACCCGGCCTGTGACCAAGCGTTTCTATCTCTGGCACCCGACCCCGTGTGGAGTCTCCAAACCCAGCAGATCCCTGCGGTGCGCTCCCGCGCCACTCCTCCCGGGGGAGGAAGGGGAGTCTCCCTGGATCTGCCCCTTGTTGGGTCCCTGCTGGAGGAGCAGCAGCCCGACTGGGCCGCGGATCACAGTTTATGGCAATCCTGAGCTGAGAGCCCCTGCCTTGGCTCCATCTCTGCAGCCGGCTTCCCCGCTCCAATACCTGGGAGCTCTGCCGCACTCAGGCACCCCCAGTCTTTCTGTGACCCCGAGGGTCCTGAGACCACACTGTCCTGCGAGGGTTCCACCCCCCGCTTAGCCGCTGGAGCGACGTCCCTCAGCGGAGCCGACTTCTAAAGTTCCGATTTTGTGCTCCGCGGCTCTATCACTTGCCGGTAGTGGCTGACGGAGACCCCCCTCCCCCACCATCTATCTTCCAGAATATCTCCTCAGATTCACTTCTCCACACCTCCTACCTTCCAGAAAGTGGTCACTTTTCTGTTCAGAGTTGCTGCCATTCTTTTCTTCGATCTCCTGTTGAGTTCGTAGGTGTTCAGAATGGTTTGATCCCTCTCCAGCTGAATTCCTGAGACCAGATGGAATTTAGCTCTCCTCCTCCTCCACCATCTTGCTCCTCCCCTAGAACCTCTCCTTTTTTTTTTCATTATGCCTGCAAGACTTAAGTTCTTCAGCCACATTCTCACAGTTAACTAAGAATAAAACACCCACATATTTCAGAACTACTCTGATCTCTGTAAATAGTTGAAATTGGCCAAAATAATTTCTGTAATACTTTTAAAATAAAATAGCTATAGTCAAATCTGAATTATCCAGCAAAATAAAAGTCTGTGTATTATAGAATCGTTACTTACAAAGTATTTGTTATTAGAAAATGCTTTAATTTTAGAGACATTTTGCATAATTACATTTTATTAGGCAAATATTAGAGTCATCTTGCTTCTCCTGAATAAACAAGGTCTGATGATAATAAGGATAATTGAGTGGGGTTGACTGGAGTTGGCAAATTTTTTTTTCAGAATTATATGTCTTGGATGAAATGCAAAACCCCAAGTCACATCAGTGATTGAAAATTATAATTGAATAACTAAAAATAATTAATCAAGCATATATATACATCGATAGGGATACTGTTATTTTAAAAAAGTTTAGGCTCCCAGATTACTTCAAAATTTTTTGGTTTGAAAACCTTGATTTAGAAACGTTACAGCAAGATGTAATGCTATCTAGCCACAATGTCTGGAAAAAAGACTGTAGTAATGCCATTTGATTTTAGGTGGAGAATATACTGTGCTTCCTTAATTTTAATCAAAAAATAATTTTAAAAGTGATTTGAAGCCTTTTTTTCTTAAGCAATAAAATAGTTATTCAACACTTAAGATTGATTCCTCAGATGTATTTTGTAATAGAGTCACTCACTTTTAGCTATCCTCGGCCAATGTATATAGATTTGAAATTGATGTCAAAATTTATTCACAAGGATTGTCTTCCACCTTTGGTTTTAATGGAAATGACAGGAAGTATGTTCTTCTGTGACACCATTGCTTGTGCTGGCATGGTCACTTCCTACTCTACTTCCCTTTTGCTGATGTGTCTGGACCACTTGCTATTAGGAGTCCTATTCTGGCAGAGAAAGCAGTGTGCATGTGTCTAATCTTTGGCCTTCTCCTCAACTCAGAATCCAAATATAGTTACATACTATTTTTACAATTGATGGCTCATGCTTTCATCTTTCCAGTTAGCACAGAAACCAGTTCATATCTCCTTCTGGTAAAAGAATCACCAGGATCCTGTAGTATAAGTTGGAGGAGGTTACAGGATGATGCAGAGAGAGGCCAAGAGGAGTCTCAACACATAAAATCATGCTGTTATTTGTTGCAGCCACTAGGTGACACCGTTGAAAGTTGTCAATAAAGTAGTGATGCCTGTGCTGTTGACAATTCTTGAGAGTGTTGGTGGAGTGACTCCACCCCAAGCATAGTTTCTAGAGTTAGATTTCTCTTCCTTTCCCCAAGATGTTTGGGCTCTTCTCCTCGAAATACAACACCATCCTGTACTTGCTCTCTTGGGATGGGCTTCTTCCTTCAGGTTAGGGTTGGGCTTATACCAATTTTCCTTCATTACTGTTGACACCTTTGTTTTAAGCCTAAACCCCAGTTTAGATTTACCTTTCCTCACAGATACTTGATTTTAGGTGCCCGGTTTCTTCTCCCTGCTAGTAGATCTTTGTGAAACACTTCTGTTCTACTCTGGTCTCTTTACCTTTAAATCTCAGGGAACAACAGGTTGAGATTTCCGTCTCCTCTCCAATTATATCCATTACTTCTTATTTCCTGTGACAAGTGAGAAAGAAAAAGAACCTCAAGAAATCAATCGCAGTAAAGTCACCTGAGGTTCTATCAACCCTTTTGCAGGTTTTCTGCCCTCCTCCACTTTTCCCCTAATTTGTGTCTACTTACCTGTGCTTCTCCGGGAGAATACATGCATACCTACATATGTACATGATAATATAATATCCTGCCTGATCAAGCACCTTTTATGCCAGTGTGTGTATACTGGGCTGGCCTTGGTCAAAATTGCAAATTCAATAAGATGACCTTCCTTCAGTGTTTTTCATCTTTTCTCAGGGTCCCCTTGATAACTATCAATGGTTGCCTTCTTCCAAAAATGCTGAATATTTCCCCCTGAAACAGATCTTACTGTCTCGGATCAAGAAATTGATAATGTAATCCATTCTTGTCAGGAAGACCTAACCAGATCTTTCACGTTCAGGGATTTAGTTTTGACAAAGTGCTTCCTTTGGGTAACAGACTTGGGTAACAGTAAGCTCACGGGGTTTATGGTTAACCTGACTCAATTCCAGAATCCTGAGAAAAATAAAATTATGAGAGAAGGAAAAGAAGGAACAGAATAAGTGTGCAGTGATGAATGAGGAAAGAAAAGCTGGACTAGGGCTTATGGTTATTTGGACTCTACTGCTTAGAAACTGAAATGAATGATGTGGTATTTATATTTAATGGAGTATGCCATGAACTTGAGCAGTATAAATACTGAATTTTTAAAAAAGGTATGCTGGCTGAAACTTGAGGGGAAATTCCAGGAAAAAAGTATCGCAACTTCAACCTTATAGTAAATCTATTACATAACAAATAAACCAGCGGTCATCCAAAGCAGATGCCAATGAAAGATTTTACTACTGAATTCAGTAGAAGGAAGCATGCTCTATGATCATTTCCCTCTGTAGAAAAGAAGCCAACCAGGTACTTGAGATACAAGCCATTGGAGTCTGAAGTGAAATCCACAAGGAGAAGGAATTGAAAGAGAATGGAAACTCTTGAAGTACTAAAATAAAATGCTTAAGAAGTGAGAATAATTATTTGCATATCAGAGAAAAGATTGTAATGCATTAAATGAAAAATATTTCAGTTCAATGTTTCTATAATTCTAACTTGGTTTGGAGTAGGTGCTCTAATTGATCATAGTTTATAAAAAGTGGTTTTCATTGTCTTTTTTGTAAAGAGTAGCTTTCACATTTTTGACATAAATATACATGAATCCATGTGAATGCACATACCTATACACACATTTGTGCACATGTATACACAAACACACCTCTAAATTTCCAACTTTGCTGTGATTATTTACTGCCTTGGTGATGATATATCGCATATCATAAACACATCATCATGAATTTATACTAAAATAAGATTGGCTATTAAGTGTTGAGCAGATCTACAAAAAAAAAAAAAATCCAGATTCCTGACAGTTGTATACAATTTGCTCTAACATCCAATCAGAAGGATTATTTGTGAAGTTTTTTAAGTCATTTGCTAGTGGTCTAATTTATTTTTTCTTTCAGAAATGTAACTATTCTTTAGGAAGTAATTCAGAGTAAATAAATCACCAGACTTGGGTTTTGGTCACCCAAGTGTTAAAGTTAGCAAATACCACAATCTGTATTTGATTTCTATGCTTTTCCTGTTATTTACCAAGTGTCTCCTTCTGTGCCATTAATAATTTAAAGTTCACAGTGAACTATGCCATTAAGTGCTAGAAAGCTCCAAATCACGTTTATTTTGTTAATGTTTCTCTCATATAATCAAAGTCTAAAACCATTCCACTTGCCTTCTAATAAACAAAAGTCTTCCTAAAATGCTATTGTAAGCTTTCTTCCAACCAGGGGTAGAGGGATAAATTAAATATCCAGTATGATTGATTATAGAACACTTTTTATGTATAATATTACTAGTGACAATACAATATTCTTGCTGTAGGCAATTCATATAGAAAAATCTAGATTTATATGACCAAAACAAATCACAGTATGAAAACTGAATGTGGGTTGATTTGGAAAGGGTTTTATTGATAGGTTAATCAACAACAGCATCTAAAATGTAAAAGAAGTAAATTTTGTATGTATTTTTTAAAATTTATATGCATTTTGAGTCAACATATACATAACCAAACTACAACCCTTGAGAGAGTAAAACTACAATTTTAATTGGATATTTCTTATAACAGTGTCTAGAGAATAATTTCAGATGTTCCCTCCACATGGTGAAAATGACACAGCGGATTCTTTAATGGGAAAGATTTTGCTATTTTGTTGTAGTGATTTCTTTATGCCCAAAAGCAGGCATTTGGGGGTACCTGGGCGGCTCAGTCAAATGTGTGACTCCTGATTTAGGCTCAGGTCAGGATCTCAGGGTCCTGGGATAGAGTCCCTGGGCTCTATGTTCGCTGGAGAGTCCGTTTGAGGATTCTTTCCCTGTCCCTCTGCCCCTCCCCTCCACTCATGTGCTCTAGCACACACACACTCTCTCTTAAAATAATACTAATAAAAATATCTTAAGACATTTCCAATGGTTTTGTTTTACTTACATGACCCTGAAATAATTTTCAGAGAGTGATATAAATATGTAACAGAAAATCTAGGCGATACTCTGATTTTAATGATTGAGAAAATTGAAGTTCAGAAAGTTTTCACTTTTCCAAAGTTCCAAGTAGATTTCAGCAAGTCAGGAATGAAAACCTCAGGGTTCAGGTAATGTGTTCTGGTCTTTCTACTTTGCTGCCTCTTAGGGTGTGTGAAATTCTAAAACACTTTGAAAAAATACGCTACAGACAAGTTGAAGATGTTAGTAAATGAAAAATGCACAGTACTTAAAAAGAGTAACCCATCAGTCATTTACATCTTAGACACTTGAAACCAAAATGAGAAATTCTTCAATTTATCTTCTTTGTTCAGATTAGAAATTAATCAAGGGGTTAAAAAAATGAGCTAGGATTTGTTTACTCATTTATATACATGGGCTTGTATTTGTTTTTTGTTTTTCCTCTTTATATGTAACAAGAGAAATAATTAACAGCATTACAAAATCTGCTTGCTTGCTCTTTTATTAAATGTAGGTAATTACCACCATGGTAGGGCTTCTGTGAGGGAATTACTAAGGTTATAGGGCTGTGATGATGCATGTAAGTAATTAATATAATACCTGGCACATGATAAGAGTTCAATAAACTGGTTTTTAGTTCGTGTTAATTTTTAGTTAGTGTTAGATTGGATTTACTGAATTGTCATGTTCCAGTACGACCTGATTAACTTATTCTTTTACATGGAACATCTTTTCTTGTTCATATCCATAAACTTTTTAGCTACCATGTCTCCCTAGTTTAACAAGGATAATGTCATTGCTAAAGGGAAAGAGCATACTATAATAATTCTTGACCTCTTCTGTGCTAAGCCAAGCACTATTGTAGGTGTTCCATGTATTATTCACCGTAATACTTTCGGGAACCCTGTAAGGTTATTTACCCACCCCCCAATTGTCTAAGCCTGGATACTCAGTTCAGAGAGACTGACTTGACTAAAACTCCATAGCAATATGAGAAAAGCTGAAATCAAACTTGGCTGTACCTGCTGTTAGAGTCCATCAGTTTTCTGGTCTCTTGGGCAACCTCAAAATCCAAGACCACGCAACGTTAAATTATAAAAAATAAACTATTTGACTTCCAGTAGAAAAACAAATTTTATATAAATTACATACTATTCCATCGCTATGTGTTAACCAACATCAGTCAACAGCAGACTGAGAATCAATTTCGAAATGTTGGTTCCCCGATCTGCTGGATTACAAAATGAGAGATGGGACTGAGGAGTTCTGTCCGCTACTCCCTTTCCCCTATTCAGGAGCCAAATTCAAACACTGCACACCCACGCGCGCACGCACACACACACACACACACACACACACACACACAGAACCACCTGCCTTATTCTCTTTTTGAGAGACTAGATCTTTCTTTCCATGATGAGAATTGTGCCTAGTTCTGCAACATGGCCTGACGTCTTACCAAGGCCCTTTTTAGGATGACTGCAGAATGCATGGCAGCCTTCAGGAGACTTTCTCAGACTTTTCCTAAGTCCTGCTCAGATAAGTCCCAACAGCCAAATGTTGAAATCATCTCATAAAGAAATTTCTTCAGCTTTCACATGAGAGATGATGAATCGCCTTCCTTTAGCAGTCCATGCCAGGTGATATGCTAAGCACTTTGCATACATTATATGATCTAACAGTTAAAATGAGTGGATGCAACAGATGCTGTTCCTTATCCCTGTTTTCAAATGAGTAGACTCAAAGGTAATGCAAGAGAGTTAGTAGAAGGTCCAGGATTACAACCAAACTAGTAGGGATGCTTCCGCATTCTACCTTACAAAGCTTGCATTGGTCAGATAGGAGCCTAGCATCATCACCTTGATGAATCTCCACAAGAAGCACAGGGAGTATTTTCTCCCTCCCATGTTCTCCAAACTTTTCCAACAAGGAAACAGGGAATCAGGTACATTGAAAATAGGAATCTGTGATAGGACTTAATTACTTCCTTAAAACTGTTAGGTCAAGACAGTCTTAGAAGTCACCGTCTTTGTATGCCATAACAGATACTTCGTTTCATGAAAGAAACTGTTGGCATTTTCATTCCCATTTATTAAATGTGCTATCTTTTGAAACCACATTG
This sequence comes from Eumetopias jubatus, assembly GCF_037043125.1. Taxonomy (NCBI): domain Eukaryota; kingdom Metazoa; phylum Chordata; class Mammalia; order Carnivora; family Otariidae; genus Eumetopias; species Eumetopias jubatus. The sequence continues at coordinate 48,491,947 of NW_028274820.1, read as the reverse complement.
TTTATGTAAAACAAAAGGAATAAAAATCTCTACAAACTTTACACCTTAAAATTTACTATACCTACTGTCATAAACTTTCCAACTGATGATATAAAAGCCTTTTTAAAGTTTAGTTATGATGCATGTTGTTTGGGAAATTGTGGGCTGGTTCTATTAGTGCTCAGATGGTTGTAATGAAGACAGCTGCTGGGGAGATTTGGCAGGGGTACAAATGAAGTTAGAAACGTACATGTTTATCACTTAGAAGCTGCACACACCTACTGTTCTTCTTCGCCAAAAGATAACAATTCCACATTTTATAGGCGATTGTCTTTCCTTTTTTGTCTCAGAGGCTCACCAAAATTCAATAAGTTTATTTTAGTGAAAACCACCTTGCCGCACTAAGCATCTTGCCTAAGCAAAATTCCTTAAAATAAGCAGGAGCCATTACTGCACAGTGAACAAAGCCAAAATGATCACGAGCCCGTTTCTTTCCAAATGAGCTCATTACTATTAATTTCTGCTGTCCTTAGAGAATGTTCGGAAAAGCAAGTTCATCAGGAGAGCGAAATAAATGTAAAAACAAAGTCGGTAAAAATCTCTCTCCCCTTCACAATTGCATCCTAAGTAAGGCAATCCCATAGGACACTAACTCTCAATGGCATAGGCTCTGAATAGATATTTCGGATGATTAGCTGGACATGATTCTGGGAGCATACATGGATGTTTTGACACTGGTATCAAACAGAAGCCAAATGTTTGTAGAACCACCTCAGTTAAGTATACGGAATGTGACACATTTCATTCTCAAATCTGAGATTTCCTCCTTGGAAATCTTAGAGACTCTGTAATTAGAACTATCATTACAGAGGCTGAAGGTTTAAAGTAAATCTAAATATTTAAAGACTTGCTTTCTGTGGGTCAAATTCTTGGACTGTCCCTACCATGTCCTGATGAGGGGGGCTTTCTAAGAAGTCTGTGTGATGGGACACGTGGCTGGAGGGCAAAGCATTAGGTGGGGAGAGAGAGAGATGAATAAAGCATTTCATCCTTTGGTTACCTCCTCACACTTCTCTTTTGAACTCCAGCTTCTCCACTTGTTAGCTGTTTGACATTGCAATTCAACTCAACTCATAATACCTTCAGTTTTTTAATCTATAAATGAGGATTGTAATATTACTACGTTATAAGGAATAAAATATCAAATGTAAGTAGCTTAGGACAGTACCTGGTGCATAACCAGATATAGACTATGTTGGTTACTATTTGTATGAATTTGGACAGCATTTCCTGTCTTCTCTAGGTTCCCTCCCAAATGGAGAGCATCGTAAGAGACACATAAATGTGCTTCTCTGTCTTTGAAAAGACTAAGCAGGATCAGGAGGGGTTTGGAGCCACAAAATGGGTGAGGTGGCAGGCTGTGTACATAAGTTTTTGAAGGAGATACGTATTCTTTTTCTATGAGTTAAATATTCTATGCTTTCTCAACATACTGAGTTGGTAAATCACCTAATCTAAGATCAGGAAAATGGATAAGGTAGATTGTTTGGCTTGACTTTGTCTGAAATTTAACTTAAACAAAAGGGATTTTCCTGATTCACACATGTTCCAACCTATTTCACTAAGATGGAAGAACAAATAGCAATTTGGGGTATTCATACCATTTTTTTTTATTTTATACTTCTATAAGCCTGCCATAACAGGAAGCCACTGAAAATGGGGGGTTGGATTCTCTTGTTATTGAGTAACACACAGCACTTCAATTCCCATTATTTTTCTTTCCTTCCTCCCCACTCCCTCCCGTCTTCCTAACCATCTCCTCCCTTTCCCTCCTCCCACCTCCCCTTTCCCCCTCCCCTCCTCTTCCATCATCTTTCTGTCTGTGTATATTTCTATATTCAAATGATTATTTCTTTCCCAGCAGAGGGAGTTTTATCATTATCAAAACTTCTTCTTGCCCTTTTTTCCTGGTGAGTTAACTTAATAACAGGCCCAAGAAGCTATATACCCAAAGTGAGAATGTTAGTGGTTAACTGTGTCTGAGTAATGCAGCCGGTTATTTGAGAACCGAAACGCATCTTCCAAAGAAGTGGCTGTTGCTCTTCAATAACATTCAAGCTGTTAAAACTAATAGAAAATGAAAAGCAAGAAAATATTACTTCATTTAAAAGCTAGTGATGCTCAAGTATTAAGAAAATGTCCACTGATGATACATGAGTGTTGAAATCCAAAGTAGAAAATTCTGTCAATGTAACGTTTGACTCAGAGTGCTTGAGATGATGGTTTTAATGTTTATATACCTAGACATAACTAAAGATTTTCAAAGCAAATCTGGGGCACCTGGGTGGCTCAGTCAGTTAAGCATCTGCCTTTGGCTCAGTTCATGATTCTGGGACCCTGGGATGGAGTCCCAGAACCCCATGTTGGGCTCCCTGCTCAGTGGGGAGTCTGCTTCTCCCTTTCCTTCTGCCTCCTTCCCCTGCTCATGTTCTCTCTCTCTCTCTCTCTCTCTCTCTCTCTCTCTCTCTCACACACACACACACAAATAAGTAAAATCTTAAAAAATTTTTTTCAAATCAAATACTCTAAACCAAAGATGATGTGATACTTAAAATATATGTACATTGATCTTTATTTTGTAAGATTGAAAATATAAAATTCACAAATGACCTTCTTAGCCTGCTTGACAGTGATTGCATTACCAATAATATCAAATGTTAAGCATGACATACAAACTTCCATCCTGTACTGCACACTTCCCTAACATCTATGGCATTTCCCTGAAGAAGGCCATGAAGAACACCTTGCTGAAAAAGGCTTGCTTTATTCCTCATTAACCAAAAAAATAGCGGGGTTTCTAAATAATTAATGCAAAGCTGTCAATTCATATACCCTAATGCACTCTTTCAACATGGATGCCATAATAGTTAAAAGATCCACCTTGTTGGTTTTCTTTTAGGCACAAACATTTTACCTCTGGAAAAGATCCCAGCAGTAGCCAAAAACCATTGCCTGAAGGAGAATACCAAAGAAGATCATGTAATAATCAAAACTCGCATATTTTTTTTAAAGATTGTGCCTCAGATGTAGGCCTCTAAACATTATTTTGCTTGTGTTTTCTCCTTGGGCATCAAATAAGTACATAAAATGGGATTCATTTCACAGAAAGATTTCAAACTCCAGATGTTTAATTTTTTAACAATTTAATTCATTGCCACACCATTAGATTTTTTTCTTAGCGTGTTTCAAAGTGCAGCCATTGTTCCTCAGCTACAAACAAAGTACAATATATAGCTTTTGCCTAACTTCCCGGGTAAACCACACTCCAGTCCAAATATTTGTACCTGATTCAAGATACTCAAACTACAAATACTCTGTTATAAATAATAGAAGAAAGCTGAACAATGCTGAGGAAATGTTCTGCATGATTTTGTTTATTGGAGACCATTATGGTTCAATATAAAATGGTAAGAGGAAGTGGGGAGAAAAACAAGATGGGTCCTAGACAGGAGGTCAGAATAGAGCAGTTTGTGCAAGAGGAGGACATGTCCCGAGTGGTTCTCAAGCTTTTGACCACAGAGCAAAGCCAAGAAATAGATTTTACTTCATCCTCTAGTAACACAAGTGGGAGCACACATACATCTGTGCATGTGAAGAGCAAGAACTGAAATAGAATTTCCATGAAACATCAGTAGTAAATGAAATATATTCTGGTATTTTCTAACCCATCTTAACTGATGTCCTCTCTTCTCATCCTATTTTCTGCATCACTTGTGTTGGGGCAACTTTTATGCTCCATATATTAACTATAATCTTTGCTGTCCACTCAGAGGATAGTATGTGCCTCAGCTGCATCAGGTATTTCTTGGTTTCTGCCCTGGGGCTTCTCAACCACCTCTGCTTGGGACTAGATGGAAATGCCATCAACCATTCTGAGAAGCATACAGAAAAACAAAACAAAACAAAAAAACAATAACTTAAAAGGTAACACATTTTTGGAGTAGTCCTTGATGATTAGGGGAACAGGAACCATTGGAAAAATACTTCTCTCTTTTATTCTTCTTTTGAGGCACATGACGCCTAACATCCTAGAACTACGTTAGAGAGATCTAGCCCTGAATGCCATGGGGATGATCAGGATAACACTCCTGTGGTTTGTTCTTCATCTTCATTACTACTCTCAGTCCCTGACTACTGTTTCTTGGGATCAAATTACAAATAAACTACTTGCACATATCCTGTAGCCTGAACTCAAACTTTTGTTTTTGCTGTTGTTGGGGAGGGGAAAGGGAAGAGACCTGCTAACATCATATCGCTTCATTAAAACATTGCTGGTCATGAATTGGTTTCATGACCCATTAATATTAATTCGAAAAACAGTGATCTAGGTCTTGGGAAACAGAGGAACCCAAGTGAAAAGAATGACTCTTAGGTGATGGTAGAGGTAAAGAATTCTCATATCAATTAGAGAACCTTGTGATATACCCAATGATCAATGATGAATGCTACTCAAGAGTTCAAGTGTAACATGTCTAATAGGAAAGTATTGTCTGTCTCTGTGGTGTATCTCAGCCCCTCTCTCTGATGCCTCCTTTTGTGATCTCATGGGAATATGGAATGTATATCACACATTTAAATTGAATTCATCAAATATTTGTTGAGTTTCTACAATGATAAATGCTGGAATGTTTGTAGAAGAGAGTCAAAACACATCTAACACCTTGAAGTGTTAAGAAATTACAGTCATGTGGGCATAGCTGATGCTTTCAAACTTTGTTATGGGGAATTAGGCATTTAGAAGGGAAATAGTGAAATTAGGAATGCATGTTTGGGATCAGAGAACAGATTTAAATAAAATTTGGTGGCTGGAATAAAATTTCGTCAAAAAAGAAATACACAGAAAAAAAGAGAAAAACAAAAAACAGACTAACCAGTGCAGAAACAGCTGAGAAGAGCGTCAGTAACACAAATTTTAGCATCAGATTCTTATACACAAATACCCAGGGAGTGAGAAACAAGCTAAACATGAGATGTTATCATAAGTAACTATGCATATCCACATAGTTGTTACAGGGCTTCCCTGATCACTAAGAAGGTATGCTGGACATGCAGATTTCCATGTCTGTTAATTGTAGTCTTATCCTTATTGCCATATACTCAATCTGATGCTTAGTTCTTTTCTGTGGACCTGCAGAAATTATTTTAACATATTCTGAAGAGTAATCTGTCAGTTATGTGTGTTACAGATGAAGGAGTCTTACTTCATTAGTATTCCAAAAGAGTTCCAGTAGCATCTGACAAACTCTTCATTTGCAGGCTGCGTTTGTCAAAAATAGATAAGGACCCTTAAAGGGGGCACTATTTTAAGAAGTTTTATCTCTTGGTCAAAGAGTGCAAACTTCCAGTTATCAGATGAATAAATTCTGGGGGTCTAATGTACAGAATGGTGATTATAATAGCAGTACTCTATTATATATTTCAAAGTTGCTAAGAGACTAAATCTTAATCGTTCTCACCACAAAATAGAAATAGTAATTATGTGATGTAATGAAGCTGTCAGCCAACACCATGATGTAGAAACTGTTTTGTAATATGTAAGTGTATCAAATTAACACATCGTATACCTGAAGTTTACATAATGTTATATATGTCCAAAGCTTAAAAAAAAAATTGCATCTCTGGTCCAGAAACATTATATCCAAGGGTTCTAAATAAATTTTCTAGAGCCCCTATCATTGTATTTGAGGCACTATGAAGAGCAGTGGAGAGGCCATAAAGTGAGGATTGCATAGAAACAGTGTTGGTAGATAAAGGGATTTAACATCCATCCCTACCTACATTTCAGAATACTTAATCTGTGAACATGCATAAGGGAAAGGGGAAAAGAGTACTAAAAAACACCACCTGTACTTGTCCCCAGTTAGGCATAGGGCTTACTAGTGCCTTGGCCAGTGCAGTAACATGCAGTAAGTGCTAGATAAAGATTTACTGAACAATATAGTGCTATCATGGGCATGGCATCTTAAGAGGAATGCCAATAAATGGAACACATGTATCGATGGACAAAGAAAGTAATGAAGAGTCCAAAGACCATGCCATGTGAGAATCACTAAAAAGCTTCCGAGAAAATAAGGTAGTGACATAGTCACACATGACGTGACTGCATGATATTTATATAGAAGTGAAATTAGAAGCAGTCATCCAACAGCAGGAGAGGCCCATACAAGGAAATTAAAAAGGGAGAAGATAAGGAACTTTGAGACTTAATTCAACAACAGCAAAAGTATCTGAAGCATTTATTAGATGCTGCACAATGTGCTAGATACTAGGATACAAAAGCACCTGAAAGATAATAGCAATTCTCAAAGGGTTTTCAATCAGGTAGAAGAAACTAATATTTACAAAGTTAAAAATTAATAACAGGTGGTAAAGTAATAGGGTATACTAAGGGAGCACAGAAAAATGTGGTGACTAATTCATTTAAATATGTTCAATTAGTTAATGAGTTACCTTGAGAAGTACTGAGATCCCAGGTAGAGAAGGCATTCAAGCCAAATAGGAGTTGGACTCAAATGCATTTGGACATGTACCTTAAACATAATTGTTAAAAAGCTGAGTGAGTTTGAAACAGCAGAGGCTAAGATGATTGGATTTCTAAGAACACGTTTGCTTAATGCATTTCATTCTTAAACCCCCCCTCAAAAACAAAAAACAAAAACAAAAAACATGAACTCAACAGCAATGAAAGAAAACTACTGTCTTGTTCACATTTAGGACTGGATTGTCAGTATATGATTCATAGTCTAAATCTGGGGTTGGAAAACTATGGCCCATTGGCCATATCCAGGTAGCTGCCTGTTTTTATTTTTGTTTTTCGTTGTTTGGGTTTTTTTTTTTTTTTGTAAATAAAGTTGTATTGAACACAAACATGCTGAATAATTTACATATTGTATATGGCTGTTTTCATACTACGAGAGCAAATTTGAAGAGTTATGGAAGACTGGCCCACAGATCTAAAATACTTACTGTTGTGCCCTTTACAGAAAAAGTTTGCTGAACGATAGATTTAGATGACCACCTGTTGCTCGTGGGGAAGAGGGATTATTGGGTCAAATGTTGTACTAGGTTATTCTCTTTATATGGTAAATTATTGTGTGTTTTTATTTCATTTTGAGCAAATTGTTTTAGTAATGTAGATAATTATATTTCTATCTGTTAACAAATAACTCTGAGAGTGATAAAATTTTCAGTGTAATTGATCCAATTCAATTGGATCATGTATGCTTTTTCTTCCAACCTAAGAGAATTATAAATCTGTACTTGGCTTTTGCCACTATTTCCACTCAAAAATACATTTAAGTGGATTAGAAAACAGAAGTGACATTGCTATAGCAACAGGACCTATATGATGAGGTAATGTTTGCTAGATATTTAAAGTTACATTAATGAGAATTATGCAACCATTGCTACTCTTGGAGTGCCAGTAATAGATGTTTTATTATCATGTGAGTAAAAAGATTCTATCTTCTATTTTGCTCTTAGACTGATTGATCTGGCCAAGCTTCCTGAAGAATTAAATGCTGAGGTGTATTTTGAATGCAGAGAAGAAAGTCTGAATTGGAAACTCTTTTTAGCATAAATAGCTAAGTTAAAATGACTATTTTTATAATATTAGGAAAATCCCTTTATCTAGGACTCAGCAGTCACAGGAATCCTCTCAAACATAGGATGCTTTTGCTAGAAATGCGAGACTGGGATGTCTCGTGGGCAGTTGCAGCAGCCTCCCCAGTGCCTCTGATCATCCTCATCTGATGGTGTTCACACCCTTGTGTTGTGCCCTTCTCATTGAGTAGGGCTGAGTTGTGTAATCAACAGAATACTGCAGAAATGATAGAATGGAATGTATCTAAGGCTAGTAATAAAAGACATTGAGACTTCCATCTTGCTCTCTGGGACTACTCACTCTTGAGGGGAAGCCAGTTGTAATTATAGAAAGACACCCAAACAGCCCTATGGAAAAGTAATGTGGCAAGGAAATGAGGCCTCTTAGCAAGTGCCAGCAAAAACTTGCCAGCTAAGGCAAGTTGGAAGAATAGCCTTAGAAGGAGATCTGTCAGCTCCAATCAGGTTTTCAGATAATTCCAGATATTTTCACTAGAACCTCATGAAAGAAAGAAGAGGATACTGATAATATTGATGATACTACCATTTTAAGCCACTATGTTTGGGGAGACCTTGTTATACACAGTAGATGATTAATACAGCAGCCATACCCCATCTTGAACAGTTGTGGAGCCCTGCCTCACTGAGAGAATCTGTCCACATTAATCAGCCTTTGGCCCCTTGGAACAGAAAGTCCCAGATCAAAGGCTTTCCAGTAACATCATGCAACATAGATCGAGGCCCTCTTCAGCATAGATTCAGCCCAACCAAAGTGCCTGGCTAAATGCCCAGAATGATGCAAAGAGAAATTTTTGAAGTAGGAGACTGGCAAAGATGACTAGCTCTACTCATTTGAAGCCATGTGACATTGGGCATGACACATAAACTCTAAACATCATTTCTCTAAAATTGAAATGAGTTTTTGCCTTTTTGCAACCAAGTATTATGAAGGTCAAATAAGGGAACGTGTAATGATATGTTTGAAAACAGTGAAAATAGACCTATCAGTAATTGCTAATTCTCGACACTTCATGTAAAAGGTAACAGCTCCTGCTTGTTTATTTATAAACCTCCATATGACTGTCCTCTTTCATTGGTCTGAATTACTGGACATATGTGTAGCTCAGAAAATAATCTTCCATTCCTTGATGCTTCCCACTATGTGAGTACCTGAATTTATTCAATCTCAGCTTTAACTCTGAAGGCACAGAAAGGATGCTTTCCTTTCCTCTACAATTGTCCTCATGTTTCCCCTCCTAACCATTTTGATGCTGGCCTATCATATTTATCCAGTCTGAGAAGATCCTGTACTTCCTGTTCTTATTCATCTGTGCTCTGTGCTATGAACCACCCACATTAAACACCCTTAAAGGATAAAAGGAACACTATTTTTTAGCATATATTGCTCATATTATCATGAATATAAAAGAAATATAACTCTTTGCAACATTAATTCAACTATTTTATTACTTTGTGTGATATAATTAATAAATACCACTAATATTTATACTTTGCATCAGATTCCAGGTGCTGGAAATCTAGCTGTGAGTAAAGCAAATTCCCTACTTTTACAGGGCTTTTAGTTTAGAGTGACTGAATACAGATCATAAGTGAACTGTATAATTACATAGTATAATAGATGATCCTATTGAAAAAGAGAAAAAGGGAAGGATGATAGGGGCTACATAGAGGGTGCAGTTTTTAAAAGAGTTGCCAAAAGTCTTCATAGAGGAGTGATATTCGAGCAAAGATTTGGTGGAAGTAAAAAGTGACCTGTGATTCTCAAAGGAAGAGCATTGTCATCAGAGGAAAGAGCCAGCATATTGGCCATCTTGAAGGAACAGGTGTGGTTTGTTTGGAAAGAGAAAGGAGGTCAGTGTGACTGAAATAAAGTGAAGAAAGGGGGATTGTAACAGGTGAGGCTGGAGTTTTTAACAGGAGTCCAGATCTCTTTCAGTAACCTGGCTTGTGCATGGAATGATATGGGAAGTCTTTGAGGGATCATGAGCTCTGAGTTGATCTAATTTGATTTATGTTTTATGAGATGCACTCTAACAGTTTTGATAAAAATAGAATGGAGGGGCCATGACAGGTGCTGTGTGATTGGTGAGGGACGCTTGAGCATTAATTCGGGTAAGTAATGAAGGAGGCTGGGACTACAGTGGTAAAAAAAAAAAAAAAAAGAAAAAAAATTAAAAAGGGGTGGTAAAAAATGGTCAGATTCCAAATACATTTTGAAGGTAGAGCTGAAAGGGCTTACTGATTGATTGAATTAGGGTAAAAGAGAAAGAGGATGTTTAAAGACTTTGGCATGAGCACCTGAAAGAATGGAATTGCCTTTAAGTGATAAGAAAGATGGCCAGAAAATCTGCTTTGGGAAGGTTCAAAATAGAGTTCATTTTGTAATATGTTAACTTTAAGGTGCCCATTAGACTGTTAGATAACCAGGTGAAAATTTCAAATAGACAGTTGTTCAAGGTGGGAGTTCAGGAATAAGGTATGGGCTGAAGATGTTCATTTATAATTTGTCAAGATTTAAATGATCTTTAAAGTTGAGATTTTATTTTTAATAAGTGTGGAATAAAAGGTAAAAGATCCAAAATTGAGCCCTAAACACTCCAATTTTAGAAATAAATTGGAGGTAGAGAGATAGCAGCAAAAAAGTTTGACAACGAGCAACTTGTTACTCAGGAGAAAAAGCATGCCACAGAAGCATCCTGGAAGCCAAGTGAAGACAGTGCTCTAAGGATGAGAGACCCATTAGTTGTCAAATGCTTTTGATGGGTCAGTAGATGAGGACTAAGAAAAGCAAGGCTGAGGTCATTGGTGACATTGAAAAGAATAATTTCAGTGAAGCTGAAAGCACGAAAACCTCAACGTGGTGTGTTCAAGGTAGAATAAAGGAAAATAATTGGGAGAGTGTTAGTGAGGACAACTGTTTTGGGAAGTTTTTCTTTAAAGACAAAAATCTGATGTAGTAACTGGGGAGAGGAGAGAGATCCAGGGAGAATTGCTGTAGGGTGGGAGATACTTGAGAATTTCTTTTAAAGATTTATTTATTTTATTTTATTTATTTTATTTTTTTTAAAGATTTTATTTATTTATTTGAGAGAGAGAGAGAGAGAATGAGAGATAGAAAGCACGAGAGGGAAGAAGGAAGAGGGTCAGAGGGAGAAGCAGACTCCCCGCTGAGCAGGGAGCCGGTTGCGGGACTCGATCCCGGGACTCCAGGATCATGACCTGAGCCGAAGGCAGTCGCTTAACCAACTGAGCCACCCAGGCGCCCAAAGATTTATTTATTTTAGAAAGAGAGAAGGGGGAGGGGCAGAGGAAGAGGCAGAGAATCTCAAGCCGACTCCCCTCTGAGGGTGGAGCCCGATGTGGGCCTCAATCCTGCAAGCCTGAGATCATAACCTGAGCCAAAACCAGGAGGCAAATGCTCAACTGCATAAGCCACCCAGGTGCCCCTACTTAAGAATTTGTTTCTGAGAAGATCTCAGTAGAAAAGGAAACAACAATAACAACAATGATGGTTGTTGGGAGAGGGAGATTTGCAGAAGCAGTGGCTTGAGTGGTTTAGAAACTGGCCCACAAGTGGAAGAGTTGGTCACTGCACGGGCATAGGTGCAGGGAGGTGGGTGGATGTATTTGTTGGAACTTTCTGAGATCCTCTTCTTATTGCTTCAGCATTGCACAAAAGTAGTGTGTTAGGTCATGGACTGAGAATTAGCATGAAAGTATAGGTGTTTAAGATTTGAGGAGAGAAAAGATGATTTGAAATAGTCACCAAGGAAAAGGGGAGAGAAAATGCACTGGGCAAAAACAGTGTGAATTCCAGACATTGTTAAAAGCACACTTGATCTTTGTGGTCATATTTAAAGTGATGTGTGTTTTTCTCCAGTACATTCAGCTGCACTGTCTGGGTAGGAGTGGAAAGGGAGGCAAGTTGGGTATAAACAGGATGCAAACAGGCATTGCCAAGAGAATAGAGCAAAATGAGTGAAAGGCAGGGATGGTAAGGGTAGGGATTAGGGAGTAGTTAAAATGACTGAACATGTAATTCAAGGAGAATAAGGAGGGAAATAGAAATATGAGGATGGGTGAGGGGTAATATGAGCTGGCACAGTCAATGGATTGTAGAACTCATGAATTAAAGAGATTATTGGAGTTGGGATGTTAGATCAAGTGAACTGAGAAGCTGGGATGTAGTTGTTGGGGGTAAGGATGCTTTTAAATGAAATTTGGTGGGACTACAGTTATGGATAATGATAAATTGTAGGGTGTGACCTCGAGAGTGAATAGGTAGGGACAGAGGCATTAGCGGGAAGATGATCAAAGAACTATAGGCAAAGGAGTACCTGGGTGGCTCAGTCATTAAGTGTCTGCCTTCAGCTCAGGTCATGATCTCAGGATCCTGGGATTGAGCCCCGTATCAGGCTCCCTGCTCAGCGGGAAGCCTGCTTCTCCCTCTCCCACTCCCCTTGCTTGTGTTCCCTCTCTTGCTGTCTCTCTCTGTCAAATCAATAAAATCTTAAAAAAAATTATAGGCAAAAATATTGCAAGAATCATCTAGGTAAATATCAAAATCCTTTAGAATTCTGACAGGAGTGTGGTGGAGAGTGACCATGAACCAGGAGGCAAATTTCCCAAGGCAAGAAAAAAACAGAAGAGCCAGCCACCAACTGCAGGAAGCATGGATACTGCTGAGGATAGTCTCATGACATGGAATCTGAAGAGTAAAAACTGAATACTTTTTAAAGAGTAGAGAACAGGAATGGTCTGCAAACCCTAATGAGGAGCAAGAAGGCCTACTATACTTCTGGAGAGGAACATGCGGTGTGTTAAGGAGCAGACCTGTGCCACATGAGGTGACAGCAGGGGAAGCTGTGTCTTTAGGGAAGAGGCAGATTTCAACATAGAGCAAGAACATAACATGATTTTTGCTGATGACTGACTGTGAATGGAACAGTCAAATGCGTTCATATTCCATGCTTTAGTAATTGCATTACATATCCAAGAAATGGTTGTGGAGGAGAAAGAACCTGTACGCTTGCAGGTATTATGGAACCAGACCACAGTTCAGTTGTAATAATGATTCCCCTGGAACTATGCCCTAGTGATGCAGGTGATGGATTCAAGGGCATAGTTTAGAGCAGCCTCTGGGCTTTATGAACCACTTGTAGTTTTGTAGCTCCACAATGTCTTTATGATAGAGTAAAGCTTGTGTTCCATTAGCCTAGGCTGATGGGAAGTAAAACAATGTCATGAGATTTTGAGAACAAGACAGTAGCTCTGGTATCAAATGTATATTTGGCAAGTTGTTAAAAATATAATCAAAGCAAGCAGTGAGAAGATAAAGTAGAAAGAACACTAGACTTGAG